>NW_024060908.1:87500-117500 GCF_016432855.1 Salvelinus namaycush
CACACACACACACACACACACACACACACACACACACACACACACACACACACACACACACACACACACACACACGTGTCATTGCTGTAAACCCACTGCACACAGAGGACACACACACACCTCCATGTCATTACTGTAAATCCACTACACACACACACACACACACACACACACACACACACACACACACACACACACACACACACACACACACACACACACACACACACACACACACACACACACACACACACACACACACACCACACCACACACTTGTACAGCTAACCTTGTGGGGACATACAATTCAGTCCCATTCAAAATCCTATTTTCCCTAACCCCTAACCCTAACCCTAACCCTAACCCTAACCCGTACTCTTACCCTAACCCTAACCTTAACCCTAACCCTAACCCTAACCCTAACCCAAAAACCTAAACTTTATCCTAACCCTACAACTAACCCTAGCTCCTAACCTTAATATTTAACTTAATTCTAACCCTAACACTAATTCTAACCTTAACCCTAAACCCCCTAGAAATAGCATTTGACCTTGTGGGGACTAACAAAATGTCCCCAGTTGGTCAACTTTTTGTTCGTTTACTATTCTTCTAGGGACTTCTGGTCCCCACAAGAATAGTTAAACACGTCCACACACACACACACACACACACACACACACACACACACACACACACACACACACACACACACACACACACACACACACACACACACACACACACACACACACACACACACACACACACCTCCGTGTCATTGCTGTAAACCCAATACACACACACACACCTCCGTGTCATTGCTGTAAACCCATCGAAAAGTTTTGCCTCCCCTTTCTCTGTGAGCTAACACATACTTCTGTCTGACCATAATCCCCAAATATGGACTGATGGACATTCCACTCTGCCATCTTGGGACGGGTCTCCCTCTCTCTCTCTCTCTCTCTCTCTCCCAGGGTAGTACAGTATTCTTCTGGTGAGGAGTTCTGACAGTGCACTGGAAGTTTAAAATCCTTTATGAGACCGTAGGTTTTATTTCACTTCATATGAATGATGTGCCGTGTCCACACATGGACGGGATCACATGCATGAACGGATACACACACACACACGCAGACACACACACGCATACACACACACACAATATCGACCAAACACGTCTTTGTGAGGCAATACCTGAAATCAACAAATCAGTAGCAATTCTTGAGAAACCTCAGAACCTGTTTCCAGAAACAAAGCAGAACAGAAACAATGAGAGTTTGAGTGCTGCTGCTACAGTTAGTGAATCCCCCTTCTACAGCTTTGCATATGAGCTCAGCACTTTTGGCAGGCATCTCTCTCTCCCTGGCCTGGGCCTGCTCTGAACCTGAGCCAGTCTGCACTGCTGTTCTCATTATCTAGCACCACCATGACTCTCCTCTACCTCTCCACGGCTACATGGAATGTCATCATAACACTAACATTCTCTCTCTCTCTCTCCCCCTTTGTCTCTCTCTCTCTCTCTCTCTCTCTCTCTCTCTCTCTCTCTCTCTCTCTCTCTCTCTCTCTCTCTCCCCCCCTCTGTCTCTCTCTCTCTCCCCCCCTCTGTCTCTCTCTCTTCCCCTCTCCCTCCTGTTTCCCTCACTCTCTCCCGTTCCCTCTCTCTCCCGTTCCCTCTCTCTCTCTCCCGTTCCCTCTCTCTCTCTCTCCCGTTCCCTCTCTCTCCCGTTCCCTCTCTCTCTCTCCCCCCCCCCCCCCCCCTCTCTCTCTCTCTCTCTCTCTCTCTCTCTCTCTCTCTCTCTCTCTCTCTCACTCTCTCTCTCTCTCTCACTCTCTCCCCCTCTTTCTCACTCTCTCTCTCAGCTCTAAAACCAGGGAAACTAGGGCAATGGAAAGCCCCTAGCTGCCTCCTTTGCTTTCAAATGCTTCATTTAAGGCAATGGCTAATTCACTTCACCACACACTGCAATCATATCAAGCAATCTGAATAAGGAACAATAGAGCTGTGTGTATGAGGTTATTATGCACCACAGAGTCTAGATTACCTTCAGAGATTAGGGGTGTATACAAGTAGGGTTACAACAGATATACAACAATGTAAACAAGCTAGAATATATCTGTTCTACATTCACTTCTCTTCAGATAAAACATCATCGGGTGTGCTCGCTTTGAAGAGATGCAGAGTGACAAAACGATTTCACAGTCACCCTCTTCACCAACCACCAATCCCCATCTAGCTGCCTACCATCCCACTGTGGCAGTTTAACATCCATTTGATATCCAATAAGGGTGTGTTATGTCCCAAATGGCACCCTTGTTCCCTATATAGTGCGCTACTTTTGACCGGAGCTCCATTGGGCCCTGGTTAAAAGCAGTGCACTGTATAAAGAATAGAGGTACCATTTTGGACGCAGCCGTTACCTCCGTGTGGGTGGGAACCTGGCAGGTTCTGGGATCAGACTGGATATTCAGTACACCCCAGACACACCATGGGGAGGGGGGGGGGGGGGGGGGGGGGGGTTGGAATACCATGAAGCGAGACCAATCACACTCCACCTCCTGCTTGGTGACTCCTGATGAAGTAGGGACTAGGGAGCACAGCACAGCAACACCATTTAGATATGAGGTTACTGTAACCATCGTACAGCCTTTTAACTTTTAAAAAGGTTTCACGATATTGTTCTACTTTGGAATTTTGTCAATTTATTACGTGTTTTTCTTCCAGTAAGACCTGATAGAATAGTGGAAAGATGCCAATATATCCCCAAACCCCTGTATTCTGTACCTATGTGCTATTCAGTAAGCTGTTTGTAGTAATCATTACATGGCGGTAGTTGTCAAAAACAAGACAGATAGCAGGGATGACATTCTCTCAGCTTTGAAAGTCACTTCAAGCCTCTATACAGTTAACACAGTGATTAGTCACTCAGCAGGTCTGGGCTCTCTCAGATAGAGTACACTCCACAAGACCTGGGTTCAAATACTATTAGCAATCATTTAAAATTCTTCATCTGTGCTTGATTGAGCTTCCCTGGCTAAATGTACCAATAGATTACTCCCAAAACTGCAAACCCCTCCCATCTTACATTTCAGGCTTGCTAAAGCAAAAGTTACAATTATTTTAATGATTTAAAATAGTATTTTAACTGAGGTCTGGACTGTGCTATCAGATAGTGTCCATGTTGTATACTATGGCTGTGAATCCAGGCTTCCTATCAGTACATAGGCCACATACGATTAATTCACAAATGTGCATTTCCACATTTTCTGGCAAGAGTTCACTCAGCAATGCTCTTTCAGGGGGGCACAGCTGGTTAGATGTTCATTGTATACGTCCACTGACATAGGCCATATAAATTGCTGTAATACATCTTGAAGAGTATGGAGAGTAGTGAATAAATCGAGCCAATGGGAATTGACGGTGGTGATTACTGTAAAATACGTCCCATATGTATAAAACACTGACACAGAGAAACAGATCGAGAGTACGGAAGAGCCAATGTAAGCATCGTAATGGCCTCTAATACTGGGAAATGTAATCTATATAATACTATAATGGATGCTTAGTAATGAGTGTGTGATGGTAAAACATGTACTGTTTGCTGAATAACAATGGCTGTTAAACTGCCAAGTGAGATAGCTCAATGCGTAGGTGTAGTTATTTTCAGTCTTGTAATTCAGTGTAACAGTATTGGGACACTGATCAGTCATATACTAAATGTTGACCAAATATATATTCACTACCAGATCAACATATGTTACTAAGCACAGATAAATTACCATTTATATCCTGGCAATTTCCATAATAATAATTCTTCATATTTATCCCGAGACTCCCGGGGAATACTGTAAAAAATGAGAAGTGCCCATTTAAAACCAGAATCTGGTCACTATGCCAGGGTTCTCCCAAATGAAGATTGTCGCTGCACCACATTGCCGGTTTGGCTACGTCACTATGTAAAGATTTCACTGCACTAGAAACTGATATTTAGGATGTTTTCATGAATTACACCCAGAGTGCCAGAGTGCGCTCTGTTAGATTGTCCTTTTGTAAATTCAGAGCGTTTCGCTTTCGGAGTGTTCATAACGCTCTGGCCTCACAACAGCAGTCAAGCAGCCAAGCTAACCGGCTAACGTTGGTTAGCTTGCTAGCTACTTCCACATACAAATGAGAGAACACCTTACTCTGACCATTTTACTCGCCCTAGCAGAGCTGGTCAGGCTGTTTTCATGTTATCCAGCGCGTTGGCGACTGTAACTGTGTTGCTGGCAACAATTTAACGATGCTTTTTAGCCAACGTTTACTGACACTGGCCGTATTCAACAGGTGTTGAGCGTTCGTAAACTCATCAGTTATTCTGCGCTCTCTGGCAAACTCAGACCAGAGTAGATAGCCAGAGTGAGTTTACCAACGCACCCTTAATAATGATAGAGTAACTTTGATCGGCAGTGACTTTGTTGTGAATTTGCGAAACAGGGCGTTCATAAATTTCCCGAGCTTTATCACGTTACTCAATTAATTTAGCGCATTTCACCAGTAGGCCTAGACTATCCCGACACCCCGAGTAGGCTGTAGCGTTGTCGAATTCTACAGCCTTTGGAACAGCAGCCCAAACAAAAGTAAAAAGATCAAAATCGTTAAGATCGCTAGATAACCTCCAATGGATGACAGAACATTTACAATTGGACCAAGTCAAGTTGATGATTATACAGATAGCAGATCAGCTCATGAATAACGGGGAGATGACGAGAGGACATTTTTAAATATCAAGGTATCTTAACAGGGACCAACTCGGTTTAAAAAAATATATCCATATGTACTCTCATAGCGTTTGTTGATCACACATTCTCTACCGGTGGTAACTTGTGGAATAGACACCGGCTGGAATGCACTTTTAAACAATTAGCATTCAGGATTAGAGCCACCCGTTGTATAACAAATGCTAAATGTTTCTGATCAGTGAACGAATAAACGAGATATCACTTCTCCACTTGTCCACCCAGAGATCAATTAACCAAATATACAGACAGAGATTCAGAGAAACAACATCACATTGATTATCAGACTAGTCACAGGCTTTAGGTTGGAAGTAGGCCAGGCTTCTACGCCAGTGAAGAATGCTGATTGGTTAAAAGCACATTCCAGCCAGTGTCTATTCCACAAGTTACTACCGGCTTAATCTAGGATGTTGAAATGTATATTTACTCTGTTCCATCTGACTGCGCAATCCACTGACTCATCAACACAGGCAGGGAAAGTATAAACTTGATCTCCACTATAAAAAGTATCTGGACATTATCTCACATTTCTTTTAGACTAACATTTAGTTTACAACAGTGGAGATTTGTATAAACTTTGCTGTCTGTCTCAACGACGTTTGCAACATTGTTTCAATATTCAAATTCGATCTCCAGCTGTCCAATAGTAATGAACGTGTCGGGGTCGTGTCGGGGTCGGGAGTAGGGGCGAGACAGACAGGTTTCTCAGCCAGTCGAAATCATCATCATTTTTATGGATATATACAAAGAAAAGTAAATTTAAAAAAGGTAAAACGAAATGAAGTGCAGCTAGTTTGCAGTCTTTAAAGCTTCAGTGTTTGAAGGGATTGTGTTAGCTGTGTTGTTGGCTAGCTCCTCTGAACAACAGTGTCCTGACGAGTCAGCACATTTTCTACGGCAGGTGAAATCGCGTCTCATTAGCTCATTGTTATGGATGTATCCAAATAAATGTCTCTAGAAAACAGCTTAAACAAATGCAAATGCATCTTTTTGCTGTTTGACGTGACTGTAAGTTAGCTGTAGTTGGTTAGCTAACAAGCAAGGGATACGAACGTTGCCAGCCAGTATGGAAATAGAACATTTAGAATGAACGACTGATGCAGAAGAAAAAGACTGAGTCGCATCTCTGGCAACCGAACAAATGACCAGCTGGCTTGGGAAGCAAACCTAGATTTGTGTCGGGACTATATCTTGTGGAAGTGTAACCTTTATTTAACTAGGCAAGTCAGATAGGAACAAATTCTAATTTACAATGACGGCCTACCCCGGCCAACACTGGTCCAATTGTGCACCGCCCTATGGGACTCCCAATCACGGTTGGATTTGATACAGCATGGATTCGAACCAGGGACTGCAGTGAGATGCAGTGCCTTAGACCGCTGCGCCATTCAGGAGCCCCCCAAATAGTTTGAATGAAATAGTATGAATAAATTAATCAAAATAATGTTTTTAATGAAAGTATGTCAATCATTATTTGAATATGTTGTATAAAAGTGCTAATTCCCTCGAAGCTGGTGTTTGGAGACTTCGTCTCGGGCCTAACAACACCCATGCCAAAATACTCCAACCATCGGCTTCTCGGGCATTATCACTTAAATATAACATGCTAGCAAAATGTTCTGCTCGGATAATATATGAGTAAACTACAATAAAGATGAGCACTCAGCTCATCATGAGCACTCAGCTCAACAGAGATTCAGTGAAAACTAAAAGATTCAGTGAAAACTCAAATCTGACATTGATTGATTTATCAAGACGAGTCCCCCACACTGGTCTCAAAGCAAATCCCAATCAAAACGGTGCTGAAATGATAATACACCACTAGTGCTTCAAGTTAGTATAACAGTTGGATATGACTTTGGGAGTTTCAGCAAGAATTTGATACATGTCTTTAATTGGATTAGCTTACATTAGTCCAATATTTTCATCATTCCGTTCATCAAAACGAAGGTGAGTTTTCCTCTGTCCTTTTCTAGGACCGATGGCTGTTTCCTCGTCTCCTCACTCCGCTGCCGCCCACCTCCGCCTCCGTGTTCCCAACACCAGTTTAAATCAATATCGCCTACTGTTTTCTATAAATATGGCTTTTTTCCCAAGTTCGGACTAATTTAATTTCTGTGTTGTCGGACCAGACCTGGTCTCGGGTTTCAGCTCACCAGCCTTGGGTCGGACCTGGATCAAATTTTTTGTTCTACATCTGATGAGAACTCTAAACTGCAATTCGGGTCTCATGTGTGTCAATTATGCAGTGTCAATTATGCATGTGCTTTGAATTGATGGCGACTTTGTGTTTCAGTAAATATGTCGGGCTAAAGGCTTCCATGCATCAACCTGTTTGTTTAATGTGCTATTTCATTTTGTGCCAATCTGCTGCTGCGCATGCTGTGTATTTTGTGGAATTTCATTAGTGCAATATTGGGGGGAACATTTTGGGATTTCCTGGGTCTTTTCTAGGAAATTGAAGAGTGGTTCCAGGATCACGGTTACCGGTGATAATCCCAAGTGTGAATAACAGAATAAGCTAAATATACTTTTGCAAAAAGAGAAATCCTCAAAGGCTTTTCTCCAAGTCTCTGCCAATTGACATCCATTCATTATTTATATAATATTCCCCTTAGTTTTCCAATACAACATCACAAGGTGTAACGATGTACGCTGAGAGTCGGGAAGCAAGTTCAGGGAGTGAATACATTTAATAAATAAAAGGATAAAACAAGAAACACGAACAGCGCACCGACATAGAACAGGAACTATGACGACTGGGGAAGAAACCAAAGGGAGTGACATATAAAGGGCAGGTAATCAAGGAGATGGTGGAGTCCAGGGGAGTGTCATTATGCGCCTAACGCTGGTGACAGGTGTGCACCCTAACGAGCAGCATGGTGACCTAGAGGCCGGAGAGAGAACACGCGTGACAACAGGCCTGGGTTCAAATACTATTTGAAATCTTTCACATACTTTTTAGTGTTTGCTCGAGCATGCCTGGAGAGGAAGATGAGCGGGTTTTGCACGTTAAAGACTAGAAGCATTCATAGAGGCTACTAGGAAGAATCCTTCAATGAAAAAAGGGTTCATGGTAGAACCAAAAATGGTTCCCCTATGGAGACAAACCAAAGAATCCTATATGGTTCTATTTAGCACCATTTTTTTTCTAAGAGTGTAGTCCTGGACTGGAGTCACCGGGGGCAAACTACCTGCCCTCCAGGACACCTACACCACCCGATGTCACAGGAAGGCCATAAAGATCATCAAGGACAACAACCACCCAAGCCACTGCCTGTTCACCCCGCTATCATCCAGAAGGCGAGGTCAGTACAGGTGCATCAAAGCAGGGACCGAGAGACTGAAAAACAGCTTCTATCTCAAGGACATCAGACTGTTAAACAGCCACCACTAACATTTAGCGGCCGCTGCCAACATACTGACTCAACTCCAGCCACTTTAATAATGGGAATTGATGGAAATTATGTAAAAATGTACCACTAGCCACTTTAAACAATGCCACTTAATATAATGTTTACATACCCTACATTACTCATCTCATATGTATATGTATATACTGTACTCTATATCATCTACTGCATCTTGCCATCTTTATGTAATACATGTATCACTAGCCACTTTAAACTATGCCACTTCATGTTTACATACCCTACATTACTCATCTCATATGTATATACTGTACTCTATACCATCTACTGCATCTTGCCTATGCCGTTCTGTACCATCACTCATTCATATATCTTTATGTACATATTCTTTATCCCTTTACACTTGTGTGTATAAGGTAGTAGTTGTGGAATTGTTAGGTTAGATTACTTGTTGGTTATTACTGCATTGTCGGAACTAGAAGCACAAGCATTTCGCTACACTCGCATTAACATCTGCTAACCATGTGTATGTGACAAATAAAATTTGATTTGATTTGATTTGACTGAAAAGCACATTCAATGTAAAATTACAATCGAACATGTTTTTTAGTCTGACTGGTTATCTAAGGTTCTTCCTCTAGATAATTTCTGATCATTTCCTTGTCATCTGTTCACATGAAGAATACAGTACATTCAGAACTCCCATTCAAATTCCTACAGATGCAGAACATCAAACCATGGCCTTTCCCTAATTACCTATTCACTAACACTCAATTTGGTTAGCAAATTCACAGTACAGATAAACAGCTGTTACAAATAATGTACCTCATGCATCAGATGAAAACTGTATTTTATCTGACTGCCTGTTACTCAGAGCCATTTGCCGGTCATCTTGACTCTCTGCTAGAAATGGAGCAACATAACTCCTCCACCTTCGTCTCCTTCACCCTAAACTCCTCCACCTTCGTCTCCTTCACCCTAAACTCCTCCAACTCTAATGCCTCCTTCCTCAGTCCTGCACCCATCGCTTGGAACCGTGATGGTCTGGCCGCTGGCGTGGTCCTGTCTCTTTGCTTCCTAATCGGCATTCCCGGGAACATCGCAGTGATAGTTGTCCTCTGTCGGAACCACGATCTATCCAGTTTGAGCCGGAGACTGATGTTGAACTTGGCTGCATCAGACCTGCTATGCCTTATCACCCTGCCTGCATGGATCCACAGCACTCTGTTTAGCTGGATAATGGGTCGGGCTATTTGCAAGTTCATTTCCATCCTGATTTACTGTAGCGTCTACACCAGCTTGCTGACTATCACGCTTCTGAGCATCCAGCGTTACCTCCAGGTTCTGTATCCACATACTTGGGCCATGCTGGGAGTGGCAAAGGAAAGGGGAATGCTGGTTGTCCTGTGGGGGGTAGCCGGGGTCCTATCTATCCCTTATGGGGTTGTGCAAGATTTGAAGCAGGATGAGAATGGACATTTCCATTGTACGTTTGTTTTCGCGTCAGACGCTCAGCAAGTGGCCGTGTTGCTCCTACAGACTGTTCTGGGATTTGTAGTTCCTTTCTGCATCATGGCCACAGCTTATATCCGCCTCCACCGAAGAGTGAGCCAAACAGCTTTTTTCAGGAGCCCCAGGATGACCAGATTAGTGACCAGTATAGTGGTGACATTTTCCGTTCTTTGGACTCCTCACCATGTCCTGAACTTGCTGGGATTGTCAGCCATCTTTGTAGGAGATAAGGCTCTGAGAGGAGTCTGGGAGGCCCATTGGGGAATTGTTGGATCTCTGACCGTCATCAACAGCTGTTTGGATCCATTCCTCTACGCCTTTGCCTCCAGAAACACCCACCCAGAGAACAGTACCAATCCAGTGTGACTCAGTAGTCACCATTGATCCCAAAGCCACAATCTGTAAGATTTCGAGCCATCTCATTGGCAATTTCCACAGTATAATATTGAATATTGTTTGAAATCAAATCTGGAAAACATTTCAAATGTAAATCAGAGAGTATATTAAAGGGGAAGTTCAGGAATTTACCAGGACTGAAAGTGGTCTATGGGAGAAACTATAGTCCATAGTTCAGTCTATTCATTTTTCCATCCGCAAACTATTAAGGGAAGTCATAGGGGCATGTGTGTATGTTTATTAGTATTATTTATGTCATAATCACCTTTAAATAACATCAAACCAAATATGGAGTTGATTTGGCCTTGACATTTTGACAATTTCACAAATACCACTATCACTCCCATTTATTTGTATCGAGAGGTGGCTAAAGTTTGTAGTGGCTGTTTAGGGAAAACCAAACCATGTATTACAGTTTCTTCTGGCCCATAGATACTTTCAAGGCGAGGAAGTGACGCAGTGGTCTAAGACACTGCATCTCAGTGCTAGAGGTGTCACTACAGACAACCTGGTTCGAATCCAGACTGTATCACAACCGGCCGTGATTGGGAGTCCCGTAGGGCGGCGCACAATTGGCCCAGTGTGGTCCGAGTTTCGTAAATAAGAATTTGTTCTTGACTGACTTGCCGAGTTAAAAAAATAATTGAACATAAAGGACTGTTGGGATTCCATATGAACACCCACACAATTTTAGCTATAGCATGTGGTTATTCTGCATCCCATGACGAGGAATACAGACGAGGAATACCTGACACACACACACACACACACAAGCTTTGCAGGTCCATCAACTCATTGAAATACCTATCACACACAACAGTAACCTGTGGATCATGAGAGAACCTTCATCAATCAGCATTATGTTAATAACCTATTTATTGACACTTTATGTTGTGTCGTGTAGTACTTCGTTTGAAGTGAGACACCTTTGGAAATTCATTACACGTCCATAAAGACTCTATCTCATGACGCTGTACTTCATTTAATGTCAGACTCCTTTGGTCATTATAACACATACAGTTGAAGTCGGAAGTTTAAATACACTTTAGCCAAATACATTTAAACTCAGTTTTTCACAATTTCTGACATTCAATCCTAGTAAAAATTCCCTGTCTTAGGTCAGCTAGGATCACCACTTTATTTTAAGAATGTGAAATGTCAGAATAATAGTAGAGAGAATGATTCATTTCAGCTTTTATTTCTTTCATCACATTCACAGTGGGTCTGACATTTACATACACTCAATTAGTATTTGGTAGTATTGCCTTTAAATTGTTTAACTTGGGTCAAACGTTTCAGGTAGCCTTCCACAAACTTCCCACAATAAGTTGGGTGAATTTTGGCCCATTCCTCCTGACAGCGTCAGGTTTGTAGGCCTCCTTGCTTGCACACACTTTTTTAGTTCTGCCCACAAATTTTCTATGGGATTGAGGTCAGGGCTTTGTAATGGCCACTCCAATACCTTGACTTTGCTGTTCTTAAGCCGTTTTGCCACAACTTTGGAAGTATGCTTGGGGTCATTGTCCACTTGGAAGACCCATTTCCGACCAAGCTTTAACTTCATGACTGATGTCTTGAGATGTTGCTTCAATATATCCACATCATTTTCCATCCTTATGAAGCCATCTATTCTGTGAAGTGCACCAGTCCCTCCTGCAACAAAGCACCCACACAACATGATGCTGCCACCCCCGTGCTTCACGTTTGGGATGGTGTTCTTCAACTTGCAAGCCTCCCCCTTTTTTCCTCCAAATATAACGATGGTCATTGTGGCCAAACAGTTCTATTTTTGTTTCATCAGACCAGAGGACATTTCTCCAAAAAGTATGATCTTTGTCCCCATGTGCAGTTGCAAACCGTAGTCTGGCTTTTTTATGGTGGTTTTGTAGCAGTGGCTTCTTCCTTGCTGAGCGGCCTTTCGGGTTATGTCGATATAGGACTCGTTTTTACTGTGGATATAGATACTTTTGCACCCGTTTCCTCCAGCATCTTCACAAGGTCCTTTGCTGTTGTTCTGGGATTGATTTGCACTTTTCGCACCAAAGTATGTTCATCTCTAGGAGACAGAACGCATCTCCTTCCTGAGCGGTATGACGGCTGCGGGGTCCCATGGTGTTTATACTTGTGTACTATTGTTTGTATAGATGAACGTGGTACCTTCAGGCATTTGGAAATTTCTCCCAAAGATGAACCAGATTTGTGGAGGTCTACAATTATTTTTCTGAGGTCTTGGCTGATTTCTTTTGATTTTCCCATGATTTCAAGCAAAGAGGCCCTGAGTTTGAAGGTAGGCCTTGAAATATATTGTCACGAATCCCGCCGAAGATGGTGCCTCTTCCCGTTCGGGCGGCGCTCGTCGGTCGTCGTCGCCGGCCTACTAGCTGCCACCGATCCCCTTTTCTGTTTCATTTAGTTGTGTCTGATTTGTTGCACCTGTTTTGTGTTTAGGTTTGATTGTGGGCTATTTAAACCCAGTTGGCCCGCCGGCTTTTGTGCGGGCTTGTTTTTCTGTTTGTGGTGTTTCGTTCTTTCTTGTGGTGTCTGTTCCTATTCGGTTTAGTCCTATTTGTTTTGGACTGGGGACTTTACGCGCCTTTGTGTGTGTGGCGTGACCGTCTCTCTGGTATTTTGGAATAGTAAATCCACGTCCTTTTTGAACTACCCTGCTCTCTGCGCCTGACTCCTTCACTCACCACTTTTGAAATCCTGACATATATCCACAGGTACACCTCCAATTGATTCAAATTATGTCAATTAGCCTATCAGAAGCATCTAAAGCCATGACATAATTTTCTGGAATTTTCCAAGCTGTTTAAAGGCACAGTCAATTTAGTGTATGTAAACTTCTGACCCACTAGAATTGTGATACAGTGAACTATAAGTGAAATAATCTGTCTGTAAACAATTGTTAGAAAAATGACTTGTGTCATGCACAAAGTAGATGTCCTAACCAACTTGCCAAAACTATAGTTTGTTAAAAAGAAATTTGTGGAGTGGTTGAAAAACGAGTTTTAATAACTCCAACCTAAGTGTATGTAAACTTCCGACTTCAACTGTACATCAATGCCTTGTAACATATGACGCTGTGCTTAATATGAAGTCTGACACCTTTGGTCATTCACAACACATACATGAAGGCCTAATGATGTATTAACACTTAGAGAATTATCCCTAACAGCTAAAACAAATAAACATGAAAGACATGTTCAAACCATACATTTCCTTGTATTTGTACATTTTTTAAACAATACAAATACATGAAGTTTCAAAAATCCAACGCTGCTGGATTTTTCAAGCTCAACAGTTTCCTGCGTGTATCAGGAATGGTCCACCACCCAAGGGACATCCTGCCAACTTGACACAACTGTGGGAAGTATTGGAGTCAACATGGGCCAGCGTCCTTGTTGAACGCTTTCGACATCTTGCCTTGACGAATTGAGGCTGTTCCAAGGGCAAAAGAGGGGTTGCAAATCAATATTAGGAAGGTGTTCCTAATGTTTGGGCCACCTATGATTCACAGACATGCATGTCTTGATTTCCTGGCAAGAGTGCACTCCACAATGACTCACGTCTTTCAGGGGGGCACAGCAGGATAGATGTTCCTTGTAAATGTCTCCACTTTGACGTAGGCCGTAGAAATTGATATCGTACATCTTGAAGAGTATGGGAGAGTAGTGAATAAGTTGAGCCAATGGGAATTGATGGTGGTGATTACTGTAAAATACATCCCACATGTATAAAACACTGGCACAGAGAAACAGATCGAGAGTACGGAAGAGCCAATGTAAGCATCGTAATGACCTTATAAATTGAGATGTCATGTATATAATGGTTGCTTAATGCATGTGTGAGGGTAAAACAATGAATAACAATGGCTGGTAAACTGCCAAGTGGTACTGTATAACTCAATGCACTCAGGATATTTTACATGTATTTTCCGGTCAGATGTAATATCAACAGGACCTGAAGAACTGTAATATTCTATGTTTCTCAGAGTCGTGGCTGAACAAGGACATGGATGATACTGTATATGTACATCTAACGGTTTTTTCTATACATCATCAAGACCGAACGGCAGCTGCAGGTAAAGTTAA
Source organism: Salvelinus namaycush (assembly GCF_016432855.1). Lineage (NCBI taxonomy): Eukaryota > Metazoa > Chordata > Actinopteri > Salmoniformes > Salmonidae > Salvelinus > Salvelinus namaycush. The sequence continues at coordinate 101,650 of NW_024060908.1, forward strand.
GGGGGGAGGGGTATGTACGTCCCTTTGTTAGCAACAGCTCACGCGCAATCTCTTATCATTAAGGAAGTCTCAAGGTTTTGCTCGCCTGAGTTAGAATACTTAATGATAAACTGCAGACATTACTATTCACCAAGAGAGTTTTCATATATTGTTTTCCATAGCTCTCTATTTACCACCACAAACCGATGCTGGCGCTAAGACCACACTCAACGAGCTGTATAGAGCCATAAGCAAACAAGAAAAGCCACATCCAGAGGCAGCGCTCCTAGTGGGGAAACTGAAATCTGTCTTACCTCATTTTTACCAGAATGTCACCTGTGCAACTAGAGGCGAAAAAACTCTACATCACCTTTACTCCACACACAGAGGTGCATACAAAACTACATCACCTTTACTCCACACACAGAGGTGCATACAAAACTCTAGATCACCTTTACTCCACACACAGAGGTGCATACAAAACTCTACATCACCTTTACTCCACACACAGAGGTGCATACAAAACTCTAGACCACCTTTACTCCACACACAGAGGTGCATACAAAACTCTACATCACCTTTACTCCACACACAGAGGTGCATACACAACTCTACATCACCTTTACTCCACACACAGAGGTGCATACACAACTCTACATCACCTTTACTCCACACACAGAGGTGCATACAAAACTCTACATCACCTTTACTCCACACACAGAGGTGCATACACAACTCTACATCACCTTTACTCCACACACAGAGGTGCATACACAACTCTAGATCACCTTTACTCCACACACAGAGGTGCATACAAAACTCTACATCACCTTTACTCCACACACAGAGGTGCATACAAAACTCTAGACCACCTTTACTCCACACACAGAGGTGCATACAAAACTCTAGATCACCTTTACTCCACACACAGAGGTGCATACAAAACTCTACATCACCTTTACTCCACACACAGAGGTGCATACACAACTCTACATCACCTTTACTCCACACACAGAGGTGCATACACAACTCTACATCACCTTTACTCCACACACAGAGGTGCATACACAACTCTACATCACCTTTACTCCACACACAGAGGTGCATACAAAGCTTTCCTCACCCTCCCTTTGGCAAATCTAACCATAACTCCATCCTCCCGATTCCTGCTTACAAGCAAAAACTCAAACAGGAAGTATCACTGACCCGTTCAATACGGAAGTGGTTGTAACGTTCGTCTATTTCCTCCTCCTCAGACGAGGAGAAGGAGTAAGGGTCGGACCAAAACGCAGCGTTGTATGAAGACATAAATGAATTTATTAAACAAGACGAACACTGACACGAAATACACTTGAATAACTACAAAACAACAAAACGACGTAGACAGACCTGAACATGGAACTTACATAATAACACGAAGAACGCACGAACAGGAACAGACTACATACACGAACGACAACAAAACAGTCCCGTGTGGTGCGACATGCACAGACACGGAAGACAATCACCCACAAACAAACAGTGAGAACAGCCTACCTTAATATGGTTCTCAATCAGAGGAAACGTCAAACACCTGCCTCTAATTGAGAACCATATCAGGCAACACATTAAACCCAACATAGAAACACATAACATAGAATGCCCAACCCAACTCACGCCCTGACCAACTAAACACATACAAAAACAATGGAAAACAGGTCAGGAACGTGACAGTGGTCCGATGAAGCGGATGCTAAGCTACAGGACTGTTTCTCTAGCAGACTGGAACATGTTCCAGGATTCATCCAATAACATTGAGGAGTTTACCACATCCGTCACCGGCTTCATTAATAAGGGCATCGACGACGTTGTCCCCACAGTGACCGTTCGTACATATCCAAATCAGAAGTGATGGATTAAAGGCAACATCCTCACTGAGCTAAAGGCTAGAGCTGCCGCTTTCAAGGAGTCGGACACTAATCTGGACACTTATAAGAAATCCCTCTACGACCTCAGATTAGCCATCAAACAATCAAAACATAAATACAGGACTAATATCAAATCTTACTACGATGCTCATCGGATGTGGCAAACTATCATGGATTACAAACGGAAACCCAGCCACGAGCTGACAAGTGACTTGAGCCTACCAGACGAGCTAAATTCCTTCTATGCTCACTTTGAGGCAAGCAACACTGAACCGTGCATGAGAGCACAAACTGTTCCAGACGACTGTGTGATCTCGCTCTCCGTAGCTGATGTGAGTAAGACCTGGTTAACATTCACAAGGCCGTGGGGCCAGACGTTGGGACAGATTCACATACTGTCCCAACAGATCCACAAATGAAGCAATCTCTATTGCACTCCACACTGCCCTCTCCCACCTGGTCAACAGGAACACCTACGCCCTCAGGTCCTCTCTAAGCTGCACCATTGAGAGCATCTTGACTGGCTTCATCACCGCTTGGTATGGCAACTGCTTGGCATCCGACCACAAGGTCGACCACTCTCTGCCATCCAGGACTTCTATACCAGGTGGTGTCAGAGGAAGGCCCTGAAAAAATTGTCAAAGACTCCAGCCCCCCCCATGTCATAGACTGCTTCTTCCCCCGAGCCATAAGACTGCTAAATAGTTAGTTAAATAGTTAACCAATAGCTCCCCGGACTATCTTCCTTGACTGTTTTGATTCATCACATACACTTTATTATCTATTCTGTTGACTAGTTACTTTATCCCTACCTATACAGTATGCACAGTACATATCTACCTCAATTATCTCGTACTCCTGCACATCGACTCAGTACTGGTGCCCCGTGTATATAGCCATGTTATTATCTCGTACTCCTGCACATCGACTCAGTCCTGGTGCCCCGTGTATATAGCCATGTTATTATCTCGTACTCCTGCACATCGACTCTGTACTGGTGCCCCGTGTATATAGCCATGTTATTATCTCGTACTCCTGCACATCGACTCAGTACTGGTGCCCCGTGTATATAGCCATGTTATTATCTCGTACTCCTGCACATCGACTCAGTACTGGTGCCCTGTGTATATAGCCATGTTATTATCTCGTACTCCTGCACATCGACTCAGTACTGGTGCCCTGTGTATATAGCCATGTTATTATCTCGTACTCCTGCACATCGACTCAGTCCTGGTGCCCTGTATATATAGCCATGTTATTATCTTGTACTCCTGCACATCGACTCAGTACTGGTGCCCCGTGTATATAGCCAAGTTATCGTTACTCATTGTGCATTTATTCCTCGTATTCTTCTTCCATTTCTATTGTTCTCTCTGTATTATTGGGAAAGGCCCGTCAGTCAGCATTTCACTGCTGGTCTACACCTGTTGTTTACAAAGCATGTGACAATCAAAATGGTACTTCACATGAATTCCTGCATAATGCTTTTGGGAAAGAGATCAATCATATGGTAAATATTGACAAGGCAATTTCTACCAGGCATTGTGTACGGTACAGTGCCTGAACCTGGCTGGTTTTGACAATGGGGTATTGCATTGTTGCAGAGCCGAGGGGCTGTGTGAATAACAGAACAAGCAAAAGATATTTCTGCAGAGAGAAAAATCCTCAAAGGCTTTTCTCCAAGTCTCTGCCAACTGTCATCCATTCATTTATTATATTATATTTCCCTCAGTTTCCAATACTTCACTGCATGCAAGACCTGAGTTCAAGTACAATCCCCATAGGAGAACCCTTTGAAGAACCCTTTTGGGTTCCAGGTAGAACCCTTTCCACAAAAGGTTCTACATGGAACCCAAAAGGGTTCTACCTGTAACCAAAGGGTTCTCCTTTGGGGACAGCCAAAAAACTTTATAAGGTTCTCAATAGCACCTTTTTTTTCTGAGAGTGTACTTGAGTGTACTTGAACTCAGTACAGCTGAAGAACACTTTTGGAACCTTTTTCTGTAAGAGTATACTGTTTGAAATCTTTCACATACTTTATGCTTTTGATTTAGACAGTATGGAGTGCCAGATGGGAGGAGTTTGCAATTGTGGGACTGTTCTAATTGGCCCTTTGCACCAGGCAAGCACAGATAAAGAATTTCTAATGACTTGAAATATTATTTGAACACAGGTCTGAAACTCCCCAGAATGTTGTGTTCCCCAGAATGTTGTGCTCCACAGAATGGTGTGTTCCCCAGAATGTTGTGCTCCACAGAATGGTGTGTTCCCCAGAATGTTGTACTCCACAGAATGTTATGTTCCCCAGAATGTTGTTCTCCACAGAATGTTGTGCTCCCCAGAATGTTGTGTTCCCCAGAATGTTGTTCTCCACAGAATGTTATGTTCCCCAGAATGTTGTTCTCCACAGAATGTTGTGCTCCCCAGAATGTTGTGTTCCCCAGAATGTTGTTCTCCACAGAATGTTATGTTCCCCAGAATGTTGTGTTCCCCAGAATGTTGTGTTCCCCAGAATGTTGTGTTCCACAGAATGTTGCAGTCTCTGAGCACAGAATGTCCCAGGTGGCACCCTATTCCCTATACAGTGCACCATATTCCCTATATAGTGCACCCTATCCCCTATATGCAACCTTTATTTTATTTAACTAGGCAAATCAGTTAAGAACAAATTCTTATTTACAATGACGGCCTACCCCGGCCAAACCCGGACAGCGCCGGATGTGATGCAGCCTGGAATCGAACCAGGTACTGCAGTGACGCCTCCTGCACTGAGAAGCTATGTCTTAGACCACTGTGCCCCTATATAGTGCACCCTATCACCTATATAGTGCTCATAGAGCTCTGATCAGAAGTAGTGCACTATAACGTGAATAAGGTGCTATTGAGGATGCCGTCTCTGTTATGTTCCCAGGCATATGTTTTGAGTAATGACTTCAGGTTTACTAGGACGCTCTGCTCATATTGTTCAGAATTAAAGAGGTTTTTGTACCATTATGTGAAAGCAGATGACAATTAACATGACACATAGGCCCCTTTGCTTTCTTCAGAAAATCTCCTGTTCGCTTTTAAGTATAATCAATTCCACATTGGCAGCAGTTTTCACCGCTACACTGAGTTAAAACCCGGCTACATAGACGGAGTGTGTCCCAAATGGCACCCTGTTCCCTATATAGTGCACTACTGTTGACCAGTGCCCTATATGGGGAATAAAGTGCATTTTGGGACGCAGACAACGACATGCCACAAGCGTTGTGACTAGGGAGTGAATTACATCAACCCACTTAGTTTACCTTCTCCCAGTTGAACTAGCTCTATAACTCTGGCTGTATAAGAGATAAGAGAGGAGCTGGTAAACTAACTCTGGCTGTATACGAGGTAAGAGAGGAGCTTGTCAACTAACTCTGGCTGTATAAGAGGTAAGAGAGAAGCTTGTCAACTAACTCTGGCTATATAAGAGGTAAGAGAGGAGCTTGTCAACTAACTCTGGCTATATAAGAGGTAAGAGAGGAGCTTGTCAACTAACTCTGGCTATATAAGAGGTAAGAGAGAAGCTTGTCAACTAACTCTGGCAATATAAGAGGTAAGAGAGAAGCTTGTCAACTAACTCTGGCTATATAAGAGGTAAGAGAGGAGCTTGTCAACTAACTCTGGCTGTATACGAGGTAAGAGAGAAGCTTGTCAGCTAACTCTGGCTATATAAGAGGTAAGAGAGGAGCTTGTCAACTAACTCTGGCTGTATACGAGGTAAGAGAGGAGCTTGTTAACTAACTCTGGCTGTATACGAGGTAAGAGAGGAGCTTGTTAACTAACTCTGGCTGTATACGAGGTAGTATACGAGGTAAGAGAGGAGCTTGTCAACTAACTCTGGCTGTATATGAGGTAAGAGAGAAGCTTGTCAGCTAACTCTGGCTATATAAGAGGTAAGAGAGGAGCTTGTCAACTAACTCTGGCTGTATACGAGGTAAGAGAGGAGCTTGTTAACTAACTCTGGCTGTATACGAGGTAGTATACGAGGTAAGAGAGGAGCTTGTCAACTAACTCTGGCTGTATATGAGGTAAGAGAGGAGCTGGTCAAATAACTCTGGCTGTATAAGAGGTAAGAGAGAAGCTTGTCAACTAACTCTGGCTATATAAGAGGTAAGAGAGGAGCTTGTCAACTAACTCTGGCTATATAAGAGGTAAGAGAGGAGCTTGTCAACTAACTCTGGCTATATAAGAGGTAAGAGAGAAGTTTGTCAACTAACTCTGGCTATATAAGAGGTAAGAGAGAAGCTTGTCAACTAACTCTGGCTATATAAGAGGTAAGAGAGGAGCTTGTCAACTAACTCTGGCTATATAAGAGGTAAGAGAGGAGCTTGTCAACTAACTCTGGCTATATAAGAGGTAAGAGAGGAGCTTGTCAACTAACTCTGGCTGTATACGAGGTAAGAGAGAAGCTGGTAAACTAACTCTGGCTGTATAAGAGGTAAGAGAGAAGAAGGTAAACTAGCTCTGGCTGTATAAGAGGTAATAACTGTTATGTTTCTTTGGGGAATTGTATGTTTTTTGTACCTCTATTTCCAAGTAGGTATTTTTCACTTTGGGAGACAAATGATGCAATATTTACGTTTCATACGTTTCGTTTCAATATGTTCGACTTCTCTTCCTCAGGCACCATGTGTTCGACTTCTCTTCCTCAGTCACCATGTGTTCGACTTCTCTTCCTCAGGCACCATGTGTTCGACTTCTCTTCCTCAGGCACCATGTGTTTGACTTCTCTTCCTCAGGCACCATGTGTTCGACTTCTCTTCCTCAGTCACCATGTGTTCGACTTCTCTTCCTCAGGCACCATGTGTTCGACTTCTCTTCCTCAGTCACCATGTGTTCGACTTCTCTTCCTCAGTCACCATGTGTTCGACTTCTCTTCCTCAGTCACCATGTGTTCGACTTCTCTTCCTCAGTCACCATGTGTTCGACTTCTCTTCCTCAGTCACCATGTGTTCGACTTCTCTTCCTCAGTCACCATGTGTTCGACTTCTCTTCCTCAGGCACCATGTGTTCGACTTCTCTTCCTCAGTCACCATGTGTTCGACTTCTCTTCCTCAGTCACCATGTGTTCGACTTCTCTTCCTCAGTCACCATGTGTTCGACTTCTCTTCCTCAGTCACCATGTGTTCGACTTCTCTTCCTCAGTCACCATGTGTTCGACTTCTCTTCCTCAGTCACCATGTGTTCGACTTCTCTTCCTCAGTCACCATGTGTTCGACTTCTCTTCCTCAGTCACCATGTGTTCGACTTCTCTTCCTCAGGCACCATGTGTTCGACTTCTCTTCCTCAGTCACCATGTGTTCGACTTCTCTTCCTCAGTCACCATGTGTTCGACTTCTCTTCCTCAGTCACCATGTGTTCGACTTCTCTTCCTCAGTCACCATGTGTTCGACTTCTCTTCCTCAGGCACCATGTGTTCGACTTCTCTTCCTCAGGCACCATGTGTTCGACTTCTCTTCCTCAGGCACCATGTGTTCGACTTCTCTTCCTCAGTCACCATGTGTTCGACTTCTCTTCCTCAGTCACCATGTGTTCGACTTCTCTTCCTCAGGCACCATGTGTTCGACTTCTCTTCCTCAGTCACCATGTGTTCGACTTCTCTTCCTCAGGCACCATAGTGAATCCCAAATGGCACCCTATTTCCTATACAGTACCATGGTCAAAAGTAGTGCACTACATAGGGAATAGTGTGAAAGCCAGATTGACAGTTCTTTTGTGTTTCTTCCATTTGCGAATAATCGCACCAACTGTTGTCACCTTCTCACCAAGCTGCTTGGCGATGGTCTTGTAGCCCATTCCAGCCTTGTGTAGGTCTACAATCTTGTCCCTGACATCCTTGGAGAACTCTTTGGTCTTGGCCATGGTGGAGAGTTTGGAATCTGATTGATTGATTGCTTCTGTGGACAGGTGTCTTTTATACAGGTAACGAGCTGAGATTAGGAGCATTCCCTTTAAGAGTGTGCTCCTACTCTCAGCTCGTTACCTGTATAAAAGACACCTGGGAGCCAGAAATCTTTCTGATTGAAGGGGGTCAAATACTTATTTCCCTCATTAAAATGCAAATCAATTTATAACATTTTTGACATGCGTATTTCTGGATTTTTTTGTTGTTATTCTGTCTCTCACTGTTCAAATAAACCTACCATTAAAATTATAGACTGATCATTTCTTTGTCAGTGGGCAAACGTACAAAATCAGCAGGGGATCAAATACTTTTTTCCCTCACTGTACTGCTTTCCCAGGAACAGGCCCAAATCCCCGTCATTTGCGTGAAGAAAAGACGGAGGAAAAGGGGGCGCAGGTCGGGCTGCCTTCTGAGAATCTGTAGGCGAGCAAGTAAACTCCCACTGCCATCCATTCTACTGGCTAACGTGCAATCATTGGAAAATAAAATTGATGACCTACGATTAAGATTATCCTACCAATGGGACATTGGGACATTGTAAGGCGCATGTGACAAATAAAGTTTGATTTGATATGATTTGATTTGAGTAATGCAAGATGTGTAAACATTATTAAAGTGACTAAGATACAGTAGAATAGTATAGAATCCAGTATATACATATGAGATGAGTAATGCAAGATATGTAAACATTATCAGAGTGACTAGTGTTCCATTTCTTAAAGTGGCTTGTGATTTCTTGTCTATGTCTATAGGCAGCAGCCTCTAATGTGCTAGTCTGATGTGACTGGCAGAATGGGTGTTGTATGTGGAGGATGAGGGCTGCAGTAAATATCTCAGATAGGGGAAGTGAGGCCTAAGAGGGTTTTATAAATAAGCGTCAACTAGTGGTTCTTGCGATGGGTAGACAGAGATGACAAGTTTACAGAGGAGTACAGAGTGCAGTGATGTGTACTATAAGGAGCATTGGTGGCAAATCTGATGTCTCCGTAATCTAGCATGGGTGGGATGGTCATCTGAATCAGTGTTAGTTTGGCAGCTGGGGTAAAAGAGGAGCGATTACGATAGAGGCAACCAAATCTAGAATTAACTGTAGCCTGCCGCTTTTGTTACTCTCTGGCTTGTACAAACTTGAACCCAGTTGCAGAGAAACACAGCAATCAGAGGTACTCCACCGAGGGAAGGTGCTGAATCCAAATGGCGGGGTTGGCGGACACACAGCACCGTAAGGTGGTCTCCAGATCCTGGTCCACCCGCTCCGTTTGACCATTGGATTGAAGGTGATAGCCGGAAGACAAACTGGCTGATGACCCCAGAAGAGAACAGAATGCCCTCCAGAATCTGGAGGCAAACTGGGGGCCCCGGTCGAAGACGATGTCCAGAGGAAGTGAAGGCTGAAAACATGCTGAATGACTAGCTGAGCAGTCTCACAGGCAGATGGAAGTTTAGGCAGCAGAATGAAACGTGCTGCCTTGGAAAAACGGTCCACAATGACCAGGATGACAGTGTGGCCCGCTGAGGGTGGACGACCCGAGATGAAAACCAAAGAGAGATGAGACCAGTGTCGAGAAGGTGGTGACAGATGAAGAAGCCCCGGATGCTGCTGACGAGGAGTCTTGTTCCGGGCGCATGTCGGACAGGCAGCCACAAAGGTCTGAGTGTCCGCCTACGCTGAGGGCCACCAAAGCCTCCTCCTCAGAAACTCTAGCATTCGCTGCCCTCCCGGATGAGAGGTGAGACGCGACGAGTGAGCCCGCTGAAGTACCTTGGACCGTGCCCCAAGAGGGACAAAAAGTCGGTCTTGTGGTCAGTCCAAACCGTAAAGGGATGTTCCGAACCCTCCAACCAGTGCCGCCACTCCTCTGAAGCCAGTTTGACCGCAAGAAGCTCCCGATTGCCGACATCATAGTTCCTCTCCGCTGGAGTGAGACGCCTGGAGAAGAAGGCACAAGGATGAAGCTTTGGTCTTTCACGAGCACTGAGACAGACCCGCACCCACGCCAACGTCAGAGGCATCCACCTCTACCACAAAGGGAAGAGAAGGATCCTCATAAACTAGAATGGGTGCAGAAGAAAACCGACCTGTCAGGTCCTGGAACACCTTCTCAGCAGCAGAGGTCCAGCACACATGCCCAGCCAAGCCCAAAAACGCTGAACTTGCTTGACCGTGCTGGGCCGTGGCCAGTTGACCACCGCTCCTACCTTTTGGGAGTCCATCGGTTCACAGTCCTGAGACATGATGTACCCCAGGAAGGAGATCTGAGGAATGTGAAACTCACACTTTTCGGCCTTCACGAACAAGTGATGAGAGTGGAGTCTTTGAAGAACCTGGTGGACATGTTGGTCGTGTTCAACCATGGACTTAGAGAAGATGAGGATGTCAATCAGGTACACAAACATGAACTGGTGAAGGAAGTCGCGCATCACATCATTAACCAGGGCCTGGAAACCGGATGGAGCATTAGTAAGTCCAAACGGCATGACCCGGTACTCATAATGTCCATTAGGAGTGTTGAACACTGTCTTACACTCGTCTCCCTGTCTGATGCGCACCAGATTGTACGCGTTCCGTAAATCCAATTTAGAGAGAACCGTAGCTCCCTGGAGTCTCTCAAAGGCTGACGACATGAGAGGAAGAGTAACGGTTCTTGATGGTAATGTAATTTAAACCCCTGTAATCGATACAGGGACGTAATCCCCCATCCTTCTTCCCAACAAATAAAAAACCCGCTCCTGCAGGTGAAGTGGATGGCCGAATAAAATCAGCCGTTAGCGCCTCCTTAATATAACTGTTCATGACCTGAGAGAGAACACAGCCCTTCTCTCGGAGGAGTGGTGCCGGACAGGAGGTCGATGGCACAACCGTAGGGCCTGTAAGGAGGTAGTTTGCTGGCCCTTTGTTTGCTGACCCAAGACATGACCCAAATCCCAGTAATCCCGAGGTACACGGGAAAGATCAGGCTTTTCATTGCCAGCCAGAGGAACAGGAGAGTCAGAAGTCTCCCGACGAGCAGGACCAGAAAGGTGTGGAGAGCGTTGCTGGCAGTTGAACTGGCATGAAGGATTCCAACCCAGAACTCTTCCCGAAGGCTAGTCAATTTGAGGATTATGGGTGGAAAGCCACGGATGTCCAAGAACCAGGGGAAGCTCAGGAGAGTCCACCAGATGTAACTGGATAAGCTCCAGATGGTCATCCAGAAGTTGTAGCTGAAAAGGCATGGTGAGTTGTTTCATCGTCACAGACCCTAGGGGTTGACCATCCAGCGCAGTGACCGACAACGGAGTGTCCAGCTTAGTGAGAGGCAGCCTCTGTTGGGGAGATAATGTGCGATCCAGAAAACAGCCGGTAGCCCCAGAGTCTATGAAAGCAGGAATGTCCAACTGCCCATTGTCCCACTGCAGGTTGCCCGGAAGCAAGGTGCGTACCGTATCGGCAGCTGGAGACTGTATCTGACTCACCAGTATTCTCTCGTTTATTGACGAGTCATCCCGTTTCCCATCAGCTCAGGACAGGAGGCACGGAAATGTCGAGACTGTCCACAGTAAAGGCAACGTTGCTCGTTAATCCTGCCACCCCTAAATAACCAATATCCTCAATGTACTGGCCCAAATAACCAATATCCTCAATGTACTGGCCCAAATAACCAATATCCTCAATGTACTGGCCTAAATAACCAATACCCTCAATAATAACATGACCAGTAGACATTTTATAGGCACATGCACTACCCCCATGTAGTTCTGGTCAAATGTAATGCACTACAATATACAGTGCATTGGGAAAGTATTCAGACCCCTTGACTTTTTCCACATTTTGTTACATTACAGCCTTATTCTAAAATGGATTAGATAATTTTCTCTCTCTCTTCAATCTACACACAATACCCAATAAAGAAAAAGCAAAAAGCAGTTTAATTTTTTTGTTGCAATTTAAAAAAAACTGAAATATCACAATTACATAAGTATTCAGGCCGTTTACTGTTGAAGCACCTTTGGCAGCGATTACAGCCTTGAGTCGTCTTGGTTACGACGCTACAAGCTTGGCACACCTGTATTTGGGGAGTTTCTCTCATTCTTCTCTGCAGATCATCTCATGCTCTGGCAGGTTGGACGTGGAGCATCGCTGCACAGCTATTTTTAGGTATCTTCAGAGATGTTCGATCGGGTTCATGTTCGGGCTCTGGCGGGGCCACTCAAGAACATTCAGAGACTTGTCCCGAAGCCACTCCTGCTTTGTCTTGGCTGTGTGCTTAGGGTCATTGTCCTTTAGGAAGGTGAACCTTCGCCCCAGTCTGAGGTCCTGAGCGCTCTGGAGCAGGTTTTCATCAAGGATCTCTCTGTACTATGCTCCACTCATCTTTCCCTCATCCTGACTAATCTCCCGGTCACTGCCACTGAAAAACATCCCCACAGCATGATGCTGCCACCACCATGCCTCACCGTAGGGAAGGTGTCAGGTTTCCTCCAGACGTGATGCTTGGCATTCAGGCCAAAGAGTTCAATCTTGGTTTCATCAGACCAGAGAATCTTGTTTCTCATGGTCTGAAAGTCCTTTAGGTGCCTTTTGGCAACTCCAAGCGGGCTGTCATGTGCCTTTTACTGAGGAGTGGCTTCCGTCTGGCCACTCTACCATAAAGGCCTGATTGGTGGAATGCTGCAGAGATGGTTGTCCTTCTGGCCATTCTACCATAAAGGCCTGATTGGTGGAATGCTGCAGAGATGGTTGTTCTCCCATCTCCACAGAGGAACTCTGGAGTTCTGTCAGAGTGACCATCGGGTTCTTGGTCACCTTCCTGACCAAGGCCCTTCTCCCTCGATTGCTCAGTTTGGTCGGACGGCCAGCTCTAAGAAGAGTCTTGGTGGTTCCAAAGTCCTTCCATTTAAGAATGATGGAGGTCACCTTGTTCTTGGGGACCTTCAGTGCTGCAGAAATGTTTTTGGTACCCATCCCCAGATCTGTGCCTCGACACAATCCTATCTCTGAGCTCTACGGACAATTCCTTCAACCTCATGGCTTGTTTTTTGCTCTGACATGCACTGTCAATGTTGGGACCTTATATAGACAGGTGTGTGTCTTTCCAAATCATGTCCAATCAATTGAATTTACCACAGGTGGACTCCAATGAAGTTGCAGAAACATCTCAAGGATGACCAATGGAAACAGGATACACCTGAGCTCAATTTTGTGTCTAACAGCAAAATGTCTGAATAAATATGTAAATAAATATTCTAAAAACCTGTTTTGCTTTGCCATTATGGGGTAGTGTGTGTAGACTGATGAAAAAATGAATAAGGCTGTAACGTAGTAAAATGTGGAAAGGGGAAGGGGTCTGAATACTTTCTGAATGCACTGTACAGGGATTAGGTTACCATTTGGGACGTACCCTTGGACTGCGTCTGTAAACAAGTTAGACTACACAGCTGTTGCTTTGCATCATACTGCTTGCTGATGGTGGTATCACACTGTTTGTACGCATTTCACGTCTGCTAACAGAGCTGAATGTAAACATGTCACCGGACTGAGGTATTTGGCGTATATGAAGGACCACATTTGCTCTCAAGAAATCTTTGGGAAACAAACATCTGAGCACATCCGTAAACACACACGTTGACACAAACGCAGACACACAAGCATACACTCAATTACATCTACTTGATTGGCATTCAGAGCTCAAGCAGTATGAGTATTAATATGAAATATTGTGAGAATATTTTCTAGGAAATGTGTATTACGTAGTTGTGGACTTTGGCAGTGTTTATGAATGCCCCAGAGAGGATTCTGTTGGACAGAGGAAGATCATTTAAATTAACTTCACTTAATCACCTTGGCAACTTCTATGGATGTGAAAAGAGCTTGATGTTCTTTACCATCCTCAAGGTAAGAGCCAGGGGCATGTGAAAGGTTCAATCAAACCCTGAAAACAACCCAGACCCAGTTGCCCTACAAACTGCCAGGAGCCCTACTGCATGGTTATAATAAACACCAGTTTACACAAGAACAGAACTAGCTAGCTCTCCAACAGGGGTAGGACCACAGAACAGGCTAGCTAGCTCTCCACGGGGGTGGGAACACAGAACAGGCTAGCTAGCTCTCCACAGGAGTAGGACCACAGAACAGGCTAACTAGCTCTCCACAGGGGTAGGAACACAGAACAGGCTAGCTAGCTCTCCACAGGGGTAGGACCACAGAACAGGCTAGCTAGCTCTCCACAGGGGTAGGAACACAGAACAGGCTAGCTAGCTCTCCAACAGGGGTAGGAACACAGAACAGGCTAGCTAGCTCTCCACGGGGGTGGGAACACAGAACAGGCTAGCTAGCTCTCCACAGGGGTAGGAACACAGAACAGGCTAGCTAGCTCTCCACAGGGGTAGGAACAAAGATTGCCAACAGTGACAAGTCTTTTATAAGACTCAAACTACACTACAAAGATTCAAATCTACAGTAGCCTATTCATGAGTAACTAGACACTGTCAGTAATAGTGTTAATAGATGTCATGACATACAGATAGATCTGTACTGATAATACCTAACAGGTTTCTCTATCTTCTTGTTTCAGTTATTTTCCCAAGAGGGAAACAAAAAGGTATATCGTAAAAAAATGAATCTAAACACAGCTAATCATTCCCAGCAACCGGGCGCACCCTGAGGAGCTAAGGTGTCAACTGTCTCTGTTAGGGGTCCGCCATTTAGAGACCTAGGAGCATGGTAGGCAGAGGCCTTGAAACCCACTTGGAAAGCAGTGCTTGTTTGAAGGCTCTACATCTGTTACAGTCACAGCTCAACCCCCTGCTGCTGCTGCTGCTTTATTAGTGATAGAAACCATATTGCTGGATCTGGGTTGAGGACGTGATGAAGACGGGGTGGCAGGCAAAGGCAGGGAGGCAGGCTGGGGGGGAGATGGTCCACAGGGAGGAAGGAAGGAAGGAAGGAAGGAAGGAAGGAAGGAAGGAAGGAAGGAAGGAAGGAAGGAGGGAGGGAGGGAGGGAGGGAGGAAGGAAGGAAGGAAGGAAGGAGGGAGGGAGGGAGGGAGGGAGGGAGGGAGGGAGGGAGGGAGGGAGATGGTCCACAGGGAGGGAGGGAGGGAGGGAGGGAGGGAGGGAGGGAGGGAGGGGGGAGATGGTCCACAGGGAGGGAGGAAGGAAGGAAGGAAGGAAGGAAGGAGGAAGGGAGGGAGGGAGGGAGGGAGGGGGGGGGGTGGTCCACAGGGAGGGAGGGGGGGGGTGGGGGAGATGGTCCACAGGGAGGGAGGGAGGCAGCGGTGAGGAGACAAACTGATGGTTGGTCCACATTGGTAGGAGCCACAGATATTCTCTTCCCAGTTGTCCTCCTAACATACAGTCGCCTAAGCAGTACATGTCCCCTCAATACACAGTCTCCTGGACACTACCTCTTGAACAGTCAATGTCCCCACAATACACAGTCTACTGGTCAGTAAACATCACCACAATACACAGTCTGCTGGTCAGTAAACATCACCACAATACACAGTCTGCTGGTCAGTAAACATCACCACAATACACAGTCTGTTGGTCAGTAAACATCACCACAATACACAGTCTGTTGGTCAGTAAACATCACCACAATACACAGTCTGCGGGTCAGTAAACATCACCACAATACACAGTCTGTTGGTCAGTAAACATCACCACAATACACAGTCTGCTGGTCAGTAAACATCACCACAATACACAGTCTGCTGGTCAGTAAACATCACCACAATACACAGTCTGCTGGTCAGTAAACATCACCACAATACACAGTCTGTTGGTCAGTAAACATCACCACAATACACAGTCTGCTGGTCAGTAAACATCACCACAATAGATTGTCTACTTGTAAATCAGCTTCTTATTCTTCAGTCTGTCTTCTATTAATGCCAACAAAACGTCCTGTTGGATACGACCTTTACTACTGGGACAGATTCATATTATCTGGATGTACTAAGCTGTCTACTAGACTTTTGTTTTTGGCTTATATTCTCTCTCTCTCTCTCTCTCTCTCTCTCTCTCTCTCTCTCTCTCTCTCTCTCTCTCTC
>NW_024060908.1:122500-155000 GCF_016432855.1 Salvelinus namaycush
CTGTATATCCAACCCCGTATATATCCAACCCCTTATATATCCAACCCCTTATATATCCAACCCCTCATATATCCAACCCCTTATATATCCAACCCATTATACTGTATATCCAACCCCTCATATATCCAACCCCTTATATATCCAACCCCTTATATATCCAACCCCTCATATATCAACCCCTCATATATCAACCCCTTATATATCCAACCCCTTATATATCCAACCCCTCATATATCAACCCCTTATATATCCAACCCCTCATATATCCAACCCCTTATATATCCAACCCCTCATATATCAACCCCTTATATATCCAACCCCTTATATATCCAACCCCTTATATATCCAACCCCTTATATATCCAACCCCTTATATATCCAACCCCTTATATATCAACCCCTCATATATCCAAACCCTCATATATCAACCCCTCATATATCAACCCCTTATATATCCAACCCCTTATATATCCAACCCATTATACTGTATATCCAACCCCTCATATATCAACCCCTTATATATCCAACCCCTTATATATCCAACCCCTTATATATCCAACACCTTATATATCCAACCCCTTATATATCCAACCCTGTATATATCCAACCCATTATACTGTATATCCAACCCCTTATATATCCAACCCCTCATATATCCAACCCCTTATATATCCAACCCATTATACTGTATATCCAACCCCTTATATATCCAACCCCTCATATATCCAACCCCTTATATATCCAACCCCTTATATATCAACCCCTTATATATCCAACCCCTCATATATCAACCCCTTATATATCAACCCCTCATATATCCAACCCCTTATATATCCAACCCCTTATATATCAACCCCTCATATATCCAACCCCTTATATATCAACCCCTTATATATCCAACCCCTTATATATCCAACCCCTTATATATCCAACCCCTCATATATCAACCCCTTATATATCAACCCCTTATATATCCAACCCCTTATATATCCAACCCCTTATATATCAACCCCTCATATATCCAACCCCTTATATATCAACCCCTTATATATCCAACCCCTTATATATCCAACCCCTTATATATCAACCCCTTATATATCCAACCCCTTATATATCCAACCCCTTATATATCCAACCCCTTATATATCCAACCCCTTATATATCCAACCCCTTATATATCCAACCCCTTATATATCAACCCCTTATATATCCAACCCCTTATATATCCAACCCCTTATATATCCAACCCCTTATATATCCAACCCCTCATATATCAACCTTATATACATATATGTATCTATGATGATGAATATGACTCTTGTCAGTTGTTATCTGAACTCAGTACATAAGATGAATATGACTCTTGTCAGTTGTTATCTGAACTCAGTACATAAGGAGGTATATCACCACACAATGGCATTCACAAGAATGTTTCAATGTTTACGTTCAGGTCGGTGGAGGGGGAACTGTGTTGAAAACATTATAGTGTAGAAACAAAACAATCCTTTATTTCAGAGACAATACCCGTATGTCCACGTGTCTGCCCCTGAGCCCTTTATTTCAGAGACAATACCCATATGTCCACGTCTCTGCCCGAGCCCTTTATTTCAGAGACAATACCCGTATGTCCACGTGTCTGCCCCTGAGCCCTTTATTTCAGAGACAATACCCATATGTCCACGTGTCTGCCCCTGAGCCCTTTCTTTCAGAGACAATACCCATATGTCCACGTCTCTGCCCGAGCCCTTTATTTCAGAGACAATACCCGTATGTCCACGTGTCTGCCCCTGAGCCCTTTCTTTCAGAGACAATACCCGTATGTCCACGTCTCTGCCCCTGAGCCCTTTATTTCAGAGACAATACCCGTATGTCCACGTGTCTGCCCCTGAGCCCTTTATTTCAGAGACAATACCCGTATGTCCACGTGTCTGCCCCTGAGCCCTTTATTTCAGAGACAATACCCGTATGTCCACGTGTCTGCCCCTGAGCCCTTTATTTCAGAGACAATACCCGTATGTCCACGTGTCTGCCCCTGAGCCCTTTATTTCAGAGACAATACCCGTATGTCCACGTGTCTGCCCCTGAGCCCTTTATTTCAGAGACAATACCCGTATGTCCACGTGTCTGCCCCTGAGCCCTTTATTTCAGAGACAATACCCGTATGTCCACGTGTCTGCCCCTGAGCCCTTTATTTCAGAGACAATACCTGTATGTCCACGTGTCTGCCCCTGAGCCCTTTATTTCAGAGACAATACCCGTATGTCCACGTGTCTGCCCCTGAGCCCTTTATTTCAGAGACAATACCCGTATGTCCACGTGTCTGCCCCTGAGCCTGGGTTACAGTTAAACTGCAACACAAGTTACACCTAAGAGAAGATGAAGTTTAATGTCAACAAAATGACTGTATGTGCCAAATCTTAACATGAAGTTATTGACGGGTATTGTGCGTTTTACAACAGAGCTACAATACTGGGGTAGGAAACACTGGCTGATCAAGGCTACTAGCTGTCCATACAGTATCTGTAAGACGTAAAGGCCTAACACAGAGCTAACCTCTTAGTATAGGAAAGGGATGCATTGCCGAAATGGCGATGAACCTCCTGGTTTATTGCAGTGTGATACCAGTATTGTCACTATTTCAAATCATCCTAGTATGAGGAAAAGACACAAACTAAATCTATTGAGAAAACAGCACGACCCGATGAAAATGTCCCAGAAGCCTTGTGCATCTTCAGGTTCCCCAGGAAGATATCATTCAGTAACAGGTGTAAGCCACATCCAAGTACTTATAGGTTCCGACATCATCATTTGGTGTCATTGATTAGTGCTGATGCTAGTATGTTAATATAATCATATCAATAAACTACAACCCTAAAGTCTGCCAACAGTGAAGAACCGGGCATAACCTCTTCAGTCATCTCACCTGTATAGGTTGCTATGGTAGCTGTTTTGTTCCTAAGTACAGCTGTAGTGTTGTCTATTCTTTTTTTTAAATGTATTTTTATTTATTTCCTGTATTATTTTCCACTAACACTAACACCTCTCCCCTAATTGAAGTAAACTAATGAACAACAACACTTAAGCTTCTACTTCCAGCTTATACATGCTATATACATTTTACGGACAAAATCTATTTTACAATAGTTATATTTTGTTCATTTTTAGTCCTGTCCTTCCTCTACCCTCAACTTCTCCCATCTCTTTCTGATGTCCATCCAGTTTGATTTCTATTTGCCATATATTTTTAACTGTGCCGTTTCACAAAAGTTCTGAACCTATATACGTTTTACGGACACAGTATATTTTACATTAGTTATCTTGTTGCTATTAGTCCCACCTTTCAGCTCCATTCAGCCACTCCCATCTATCTCTGAACATCATCCATTTTGGATGTCTATTTGCCATATATTTTTCAACTGTGCTGTGATGTTTCATAATAGTTCTGAACCTTTCTATTCTCATAGTTTCTACAGATTACAAATTAAAGACAAACATTTTGCTAAAAGTATTATTATATTATTGATTGATTGACTATGACTTTTCAAATCACCCAGTATTGCTATCTGAAGAGTTAGCTCCAGGTAAATGTTGCAATTCTTCAGCCATTCCTGGACCTGTGACCAAAAACAAGCTACATATGTGTAACAGTTTAACTTAATGGCGTCCCCTCGCCCCGAACTGGGCGCGAACCAGGGACCCTCTGCACACATCAACAACAGTCACCCACGAAGCGTCGTTACCCATCGCTCCACAAAGGCCACGCCCCTTGCAGAGCAAGGGGAACCACTACTTCAAGGTCTCAGAAGAAGTGACGTCACCGATTGAAAGGCCATTAGCGCGCACCACCGCTAACTAGCTAGCCATTTCACATCCGTTACATATGGACAGTACCAACATAAATTATCTAATGACTCGCAGCAAAATCTGCAGAGCTGGGAAGGTGGTATCCCCCATATATATAACAAGAATTTTGAATAATAATTTAAATGGAAAAATTCAAAGTTTTGAATCCAGCGTTGTTTTGTATATCAATTCATAAACCATGTGCCATGGAATCGGTATATCGACAATCTCTTCCCAACTATTTTGCAATTTATATGGCACAGCTGTAAATTTTTTGGTCCTTAATATGAAACTGGTTTACTTTTTTATTTATCACTATTTTGTTTAACCAATTTTGGTCTTTAAAGCCGACAGACAAGTTCCTTACTTTCTCCCCCTTCCACTTGCCATTTTTGCGGTAATGCTGCAATTAGTTGGTTGTAATGGGTAGAGCAGACATTTCCATATATTATTGTTAGCTGCATGTGTGACATAACTCCACCAGTGCTATTTATGATATAATTTACAAAGATTATACCTTTTCTGTAAAAAAAATGTATTGAAAAATTTGATTTGGTTCAACCACAATATTTGTTGTATTATTTGTTCTGTCTAAACTGAAATTGCAACCAACTTTCTATGTCTTGTTTTAAATATTTTGGAGATGATTTCATTTTCAAATAACCGAAAGTGAGAGGTTGTAATCTGAATAAAGGGAAAAAGGCCATTATTGAACATGGGGTGAGACATTCTTACTAATTTGCTAAAGAACCAGTTCGGATTTAAGTATACCTTTTGCATGACTGACGCCTTTAATGAGAGGTCTATCCTTTAATATTTAATCATTTAATTATATAAATAGGTCTTATTAATTTTCTCTGGCTTGCCATTCCAAATAAAATTGAATATTTAAAAAAAAAACTGGTCGCTAGATGTAGGCAAGACCATAAGCAAATAAGTAAACTGGGATATGACTAAAGAGTTAATCAGGGTAAACTGGGATATGACTAAAGAGTTAATCAGGGTAAACTGGGATATGACTAAAGAGTTAATCAGGGTAAACTGGGATATGACTAAAGAGTTAATCAGGGTAAACTGGGATGTGACTAAAGAGTTAATCAGGGTAAACTGGGATGTGACTAAAGAGTTAATCAGGGTAAACTGGGATATGGCTAAAGAGTTAATCAGGGTAAACTGGGATATGACTAAAGAGTTAATCAGGGTAAACTGGGATATGACTAAAGAGTTAATCAGGGTAAACTGGGATATGACTAAAGAGTTAATCAGGGTAAACTGGGATATGACTAAAGAGTTAATCAGGGTAAACTGGGATATGACTAAAGAGTTAATCAGGGTAAACTGGGATATGACTAAAGAGTTAATCAGGGTAAACTGGGATGTGACTAAAGAGTTAATCAGGGTAAACTGGGATATGACTAAAGAGTTAATCAGGGTAAACTGGGATATGACTAAAGAGTTAATCAGGGTAAACTGGGATATGACTAAAGAGTTAATCAGGGTAAACTGGGATATGACTAAAGAGTTAATCAGGATTATTTTCATTCCATGGTAGCAAGATCTCATCTATTTTTGCTAACTTTCTATAACCAGGTAGGCTATTCATCAACATCATGAAGATGTGGGCCCCATGGTTTAGTTCAGTTCATCTTAATTTAACCCGGATGTCCTAGTCCACTCAGCAACACTGTTTTCTTGAGAGTCCCCCATGGAATAGTGTTCAGTGTTACGTTTGTTCCCATTTTACACAATACATTTTGTAAGCTAGATAAAGCTCTATGGTTGTTTGGATTGTCTGAATTCAGACAAACGTCATCAACGCAGTGAGTCGATGAGGTCATGTTGGAGGAATTGTCTGCTAAACATGTTAAAACACGGGAGGACAGGACATATGGTGGTGTCTCCCCCGTGTCTCTGCTGATTTTAATAACTGCTGGTTTTAATGAGCCTCATGATTCCATCCGTGTGATGTTCCCTGTCTGTCTGTGTGACTGGAGTGTCTATCGACAACGTAACCCTGAGCATTGAGAAGGCCCTGGAGGTAAATGGTCATGAGTGATGGGGCCCTAGTAACCGTTGGGAGTGATGGGGCCCTAGTAACCGTTGGGAATGATGGGGCCCTAGTAATTGTTAGGAGTGATGAGGCCTTAGTAACCGTTGGGAAGGATGGGGCCCTAGTAACCATTGGGAGTGATGGGGCCCTAGTAACCGTTGGGAGTGATGGGGCCCTAGTAATTGTTAGGAGTGATGAGGCCCTAGTCAAGCGTTATAATACCCCTGTTATGTTATGGTTCAGATCCCAGCTAGCACATTTAGTTCCTTGGAAGTTGTGGAACGTAAGTTTTTGCTTTCCCATTGGTTCTGGGAACGAATCCATAAGCTTCCTGACCGGAAAAACTTAACGTTTTTTAAACGTTCTGAGAACGGAAGTGAACATTTCGCCTGTTCTGGCAATGTACATTTTTTAGGTTGCAGGAAGGTTCTGAGAAAATTTTGCTATGGTTCCCTGATAGTTTTCCTGGGAGGTTTAATTAACGTTCTGAGAACAGAAATGATAGGTTATTTGAATGTAATGAAATAACATTCTGAGAACATGTTTCAATAAGACTTTTAACACTGCTAGCTTAGTTGAACTGTTTTGAACACAAAGCACTGATAGGACACATGGCTATTCATTTGCTGAGGCATTTATTTTTCTTTTTTATATAGTGGCATGGCGTCAATGAGATTAGAACCTCAGATCTGTTCTCTATCCACAGAATTAGTCCCCTTCACCACCAGGATGTAGCTAGCATGCCATATTTTTTATAAAACTAATACAAAGCTGTTGATTTGAGTCTATTCAAACAGACCCCATTTCAAAGGAAACAAGCACTCATTACGACCACCTGAACACACTGAACAAGATAGAGGATAGAGAACGTTTTGTAAACACTGACAACGGAATGGAGACTGTCTGAGACTGCTTCTACACCTGCATTACTAGCTGTTTGGGGTTTTAGGCTGGGTTTCTGTACAGCACTTCGAGATATTAGCTGATGTACGAAGGGCTATATAAAATAAAATTGATTGATTGATTGATTGAGTATAATTAGCAAAAGGACTTAGAGCCCTGTCACACCAGCACTTTGACCTGAGAAACACAGACGTCTGGCCTGGTACCTGCTGTATGGGGCCATTCATTATAAACCCTGTCTGGCCTGGTGCCTGCTGTATGGGGCCATTCATTATAAACCCTGTCTGGTCTGGTCCCTGCTGTATGGGGCCATTCATTATAAACCCTATCTGGCCTGGTGCCTGCTGTATGGGGCCATTCATTATAAACCCTGTCTGGCCTGGTCCCTGCTGTATGGGGCCATTCATTATAAACCCTGTCTGGCCTGGTGCCTGCTGTATGGGGCCATTCATTATAAACCCTGTCTGGCCTGGTGCCTGCTGTATGGGGCCATTCATTATAAACCCTGTCTGGCCTGGTCCCTGCTGTATGGGGCCATTCATTATAAACCCTGTCTGGCCTGGTCCTTGCTGTATGGGGCCATTCATTATAAACCCTGTCTGGCCTGGTACCTGCTGTAAGGGGCCATTCATTATAAACCCTGTCTGGCCTGGTACTTGCTGTATGAGGCCATTCATTATAAACCCTGTCTGGCCTGGTCCCTGCTGTATAGGGCCATTCATTATAAACCTCAACATCAAAATCTTCAATCCAAATCACAATTCCAGACCTAAAACCTTGATTTTGGACAACATTTCCTAAATGGACAATTAGTACCAAGGATTATCAAGAAAAAACTCCTAACAAACCAAAACCGGCAGAAGAAACACAGCGGAACCTGGAAATACCATCCAACACAACACTGAGTAAAGTCCAGTCTGAACCTGGAAATACCATCCAACACAACACTGAGTAAAGTCCAGTCTGAACCTGGAAATACCATCCAACACAACACTGAGTAAAGTCCAGTCTGAACCTGGAAATACCATCCAACACAACACTGAGTAAAGTCCAGTCTGAACCTGGAAATACCGTCCAACACAACACTGAGTAAAGTCCAGTCTGAACCTGGAAATACCATCCAACATAACACTGAGTAAAGTCCAGTCTGAACCTGGAAATACCATCCAACACAACACTGAGTAAAGTCCAGTCTGAACCTGGAAATACCGTCCAACACAACACTGAGTAAAGTCCAGTCTGAACCTGGAAATACCGTCCAACATAACACTGAGTAAAGTCCAGTCTGAACCTGGAAATACCATCCAACACAACACTGAGTAAAGTCCAGTCTGAACCTGGAAATACCGTCCAACACAACACTGAGTAAAGTCCAGTCTGAACCTAGAAATACCATCCAACATAACACTGAGTAAAGTCCAGTCTGAACCTGGAAATACCGTCCAACACAACAATGAGTAAAGTCCAGTCTGAACCTGGAAATACCATCCAACACAACACTGAGTAAAGTCCAGTCTGAACCTGGAAATACCATCCAACACAACACTGAGTAAAGTCCAGTCTGAACCTGGAAATACCGTCCAACACAACAATGAGTAAAGTTCAGTCTGAACCTACTTCTGAAGGCTTAAAGTAAAAGACCATAATCTCTAGGGAATTGTGTTATATAAAGCTTAATAACAAGGCTACAAAGTACCAAGCTGCTAGGAAAGAAACTGACCAACAACTTCAATTAGCACTGCGGTGTGAAGTGAGAGGCGTCGAAGTCTTTGAGCCCAACAAATGTCAGGAGTCTCACAAGGCTTCTCCCACTGTTCAGAGACCATCCACTGGCATGTTCTACAAGAAATCTGCCTACAGAAATAAAAGCTTCTCCCAAGTGGGTGTGACACCTACGCCCGTTGTCTGCTGCACTGCTGCTTGGATTCCACCTGGCGATCTGTTCACCGTCTCCCCCTGTCTGGTACAGGTACCCCCACCACACTCCCCCCTCTCTCCCGAGCTTTCGCTCGCCTCCAGCACGCAGGCACTGTTGGGGTGAGTGACTCTGAATTTACAATGGCTAGCCCCAAGTCATTATATATTTTTTCTTGTGCGTTTTGCTATTTGCCTCATGACTCCTGCATGCTTTGTTGACTATGAACTTTCTTGTTTACCCAACTGTGGGACAGACTGTTTGTTCCCACACTCGGGACTCTGTCTCTGACTCTATTGGTTACACGGAGTGTTGGCCTCCCATTCTATTCTGTGAATTGTTATAGAATCAGCTTGATCCCCTCTGTCGAAGATGCTTGGACCTTCTTTTTTGATATTTTCAGTGGTATTGTTAACAAACACGCCCCCATAAAGAAAATTTGAATTAAAAACAGGTTCAGCCCCTCCACCTCAAGAATTGCATTTGGCGAAAGGCCCGGCACACGCATACTCAGGCCGACTGGCTCTCGTTCAGGCAAATGAGAAATAAGTGCCCTCAGGCTATCTAGAAGGTCAAAGTTAGTTACTTTAAGGAGCAGTTCTCTCTCTGTGGGTCTAACCCCAAGAAGTTCTGGAAAACGGTTAAATACCTGGAGAATAAACCCTCCTCCTCACAGTTGCCCATGTCTCTTAAAGTTGATGATGTGGTTGTTACTGACAAGAAGCACATGGCTGAGCTCTAATCACCACTTCATTAAGTCAGGATTCCTATTTGACTCAGCCGTGCCTCCTTGCCCGTCCAACATTTCCTCATCTCCCACCCCTTCTAATGCGACTAGCCTGAATACTCCTCCCTCGTTTTCCACTGCCCCGCTACAAAGTTTCTCCCTGCAGGCAGTCACTGAGTCCGAGGTGCTAAAGGAGCTCCTTAAACTTGTCCCCAAAAAACCATCTGGGTCAGATGGTTTAGACCCTTTCTTCTTTAATGTTTCTGCCCCTATCATCGCCAAGCCTATCTCTGACCTTTTAAACTTGTCTCTCCTCTCTGGGGAGGTTCCCATTGCTTGGAAGGCAGCCACGGTTCATCCTCTCTCTAAAGGGGAGATCAAGCTGATCCTAACTGTTACTCGATAGGCCTATTTCTATTTTGCCATGTTTATCAAAAGTGTTGGAACTGGCTTTCTAGATGTCATTAGTATTCTCTCTGGTATGCAATCTGATTTCCGCTCAGGTTATGGATGTGTCACTGCAACCTTAAAAGGTCCTCAATGATGTCACCATTGCCCTTGATTCTAAGTAATGTTGTGCTGCTATTTTTATTGACTTGGCCAAAGCTTTTGATACGGTAGACCATTCCATTCTTGAAAGGAGTATTGGTGTCTCTGAGGGGTCTTTGGGCTGGTTTGCTATCTACCTCTCTCAAATAGTGCAGTGTATCAAGTCAGAACATCTGCTGTCTCAGCCACTGCCTGTCACCAAGGGTGTACCCCATGGCTCGATCCTAGGCCCCACGCTTTTCTCAATTTACATCAACAACATAGCTCAGGCAGTAGGAATCTCTCTCATCCAATTAAATGCTGATGATACAGTCTTATACTCAGCTGGCCCCTCCCTGTTTTTGTGTTAAATGCTCTACAACAAAGGTTTCTTAATGTCCAACAAGCTTTCTCTGCCCTTAACCTTGTTCTGAACACCTCCAAAACAAAGGTCATGTGTTTGGTGAGAAGAATGCCCCTCTCCCCACAGGTGTTATTACCACCTCTGAGGGTTTAGAGCTTGAGGTAGTCACCTCATACAAGTACTTGGGAGTGTGGCTAGATGGTACACTGTCCTTCTCTCAGCACATATCAAAGCTGCAGGTTAAGGTTAAATCTAGACTTGGTTTCCTCTATCGTAATCGCTGCTCTTTCACCCCAGCTGCCAAACTAACCCTGATTCAGATGACCATCCTACCCATGCTAGATTACGGAGACGTCATTTATAGGTCGGCAGGTAAGGGTGCTCTCAAGCGGCTAGATGTTCTTTACCATTCAGCCGTCAGATTTGCACTCTGTAAACTGGTCATCTCTATACCCTTCGCAAAACCCACTGGTTGATGCTTATTTATAAAACCCTCTTAGGCCTCACTCCCCCTATCTGGGATATCTACTGCAGCCATCATCCTTCACATACAACACCCGGTCTGCCAGTCACACTCTGTTAAAGGTCCCCAAAGCACACACATCCCTGGGTCGCTCGTCTTTTCAGTTCGCTGCTAGCGACTGGAACGAGCTGCAACAAACACTCAAACTGCACAGTTTTATCTCAATCTCTTCATTCAAAGACTCAATCATGGACACTTACTGACAGCTATGGCTGCTTTGTGTGATGTATTGTTGTCTCTACCTTCTTGCCCTTTGTGGTGTTGTCTGTGCCTAATAATGTGTGCTGCTGCCATGTTGCTACCATGCTGTTGTCATGTTGTGTTGCTACCATGTTGTTGTCATGTTGTGTTGCTACCATGTTGTTGTCATGTTATGTTGCTACCATGCTGTGTTATGTATTGCTGCCATGCTATGTTGTCATCTTAGGTCTCTCTTTATGTAGTATTGTGTTGTCTCTCTTGTCGTGATGTGTGTTTTGTCCTATAGTTTTATTTAATTAATTTGTATTTTTAATCACAGCCTCCGTCCTCTCAGGAGGTCTTTTGCCTTTTGGAAGGCCGTCATTGTAAATAAGAACTTGTTCTTAAGTTCTTAACTGACTTGCCTAGTTAAATAAAGGTTAAATAAATAAATAAATAAAGAAACCCTGTCTGGCCTGGTGCCTGCTGTGTGGCTCCATTCATTCTCAGCTCAGTGATACAGGGCTGTGTGTGGCCTGCTGCGGGGTAGCTGTGGTGTGTGTGTGTGGCCTGCTGCGGGGTGGCTGTGGTGTGTGTGTGTGGGTTTCGGTGGGGGAGGTCTGTGTGTGTGTGTGTGTGTGTGTGTGTGTGTGTGTGTGTGTGTGTGTGTGTGTGTGTGTGTGTGTGTGTGTGTGTGTGTGTGTGTGTGTGTGTGTGTGTGTGTGTGTGTGTGTGTGTGTATATGACTGGGCGGCCATCTGGGGGTTAAGTAGGGGGTAGGAGTTGGGGGTTGTGGGCTTCCCTAACCCCTCAACCTCCCCAAACAGGAAATGAGCTAACCTCGCTCCAGATCCTCAGAGATTCTAAGAGGGTAGCTTGCAATCTGCTGGTCACCTAAACGTTCACAGTGGAGAAGAAGTTGAAGAGAAAAGTTAGAAAGTATCAAAGTAACAGAGAAGTCATGTCCTGACTGGCTCCAGTAACAGAGAAGTCATGTCCTGACTGGCTCCAGTAACAGAGAAGTCATGTCCTGACTGGCTCCAGTAACAGAGAAGTCATGTCCTGACTGGCTCCAGTAACAGAGAAGTCATGTCCTGACTGGTTCCAGTAACAGAGAAGTCATGTCCTGACTGGTTCTAGTAGCAGAGAAGTCATGTCCTGACTGGTTCCAGTAACAGAGAAGTCATGTCCTGGCTGGTTCCAGTAACAGAGAAGTCATGTCCTGACTGGTTCCAGTAACAGAGAAGTCATGTCCTGACTGGTTCCAGTAACAGAGAAGTCATGTCCTGACTGGTTCCAGTAACAGAGAAGTCATGTCCTGACTGGTTCCAGTAACAGAGAAGTCATGTCCTGACTGGTTCCAGTAACAGAGAAGTCATGACCTGACTGGTTCCAGTAACAGAGAAGTCATGTCCTGACTGGTTCCAGTACCAGAGAAGTCCTGACTGGCTCCAGTAACAGAGAAGTCATGTCCTGACTGGCTCCATTAACAGAGAAGTCATGTCCTGACTGGCTCCAATAACAGAGAAGTCATGTCCTGACTGGCTCCAGTAACAGAGAAGTCATGTCCTGACTGGTTCCAATAACAGAGAAGTCATGTCCTGACTGGCTCCAATAACAGAGAAGTCATGTCCTGACTGGCTCCAGTAACAGAGAAGTCATGTCCTGACTGGTTCCAGTAACAGAGAAGTCATGTCCTGACTGGTTCCAGTAACAGAGAAGTCATGTCCTGACTGGTTCCAGTAACAGAGAAGTCATGTCCTGACTGGTTCCAGTAACAGAGAAGTCATGTCCTGACTGGCTCCAATAACAGAGAAGTCATGTCCTGACTGGCTCCAGTAACAGAGAAGTCATGTCCTGACTGGGTCCAGTAACAGAGAAGTCATGTCCTGACTGGCTCCAGTAACAGAGAAGTCATGTCCTGACGGGTTCCAGTAACAGAGAAGTCATGTCCTGACTGGCTCCAGTAACAGAGAAGTCATGTCCTGACTGGCTCCAGTAACAGAGAAGTCATGTCCTGACTGGTTCCAGTAACAGAGAAGTCATGTCCTGACTGGTTCCAGTAACAGAGAAGTCATGTCCTGACTGGTTCCAGTAACAGAGAAGTCATGTCCTGACTGGTTCCAGAAACAGAGAAGTCATGTCCTGACTGGTTCCAGTAACAGAGAAGTCACGTCCTGACTGGTTCCAGTAACAGAAAAGTCATGTCCTGACTGGTTCCAGTAACAGAGAAGTCATGTCCTGACTGGTTCCAGTAACAGAGAAGTCATGTCCTGACTGGCTCTAATAACAGAGAAGTCATGTCCTGACTGGTTCCAGTAACAGAGAAGTCATGTCCTGACTGGTTCCAGTAACAGAGAAGTCATGTCCTGACTGGTTCCAGTAACAGAGAAGTCCTGACTGGCTCCAGTAACAAAGAAGTCATGTCCTGACTGGCTCCAATAACAGAGAAGTCATGTCCTGACTGGCTCCAGTAACAGAGAAGTCATGTCCTGACTGGCTCCAGTAACAGAGAAGTCATGTCCTGACTGGCTCCAATAACAGAGAAGTCATGTCCTGACTGGCTCCAGTAACAGAGAAGTCATGTCCTGACTGGCTCCAGTAACAGAGAAGTCATGTCCTGACTGGCTCCAGTAACAGAAAAGTCATGTCCTGACTGGTTCCAGTAACAGAGAAGTCATGTCCTGACTGGTTCCAGTAACAGAGAAGTCATGTCCTGACTGGCTCCAGTAACAGAGAAGTCATGTCCTGATTGGCTCCAGTAACAGAGAAGTCATGTCCTGACTGGTTCCAGTAACAGAGAAGTCATGTCCTGACTGGTTCCAGTAACAGAGAAGTCATGTCCTGACTGGTTCCAGTAACAGAGAAGTCATGTCCTGACTGGTTCCAGTAACAGAGAAGTCATGTCCTGACTGGCTCCAGTAACAGAGAAGTCATGTCCTGACTGGTTCCAGTAACAGAGAAGTCATGTCCTGACTGGTTCCAGTAACAGAGAAGTCATGTCCTGACTGGTTCCAGTAACAGAGAAGTCATGTCCTGACTGGTTCCAGTAACAGAGAAGTCATGTCCTGACTGGTTCCAGTAACAGAGAAGTCATGTCCTGACTGGCTCCAGTAACAGAGAAGTCATGTCCTGACTGGCTCCAGTAACAGAGAAGTCATGTCCTGACTGGTTCCAGTAACAGAGAAGTCATGTCCTGACTGGCTCCAGTAACAGAGAAGTCATGTCCTGACTGGTTCCAGTAACAGAGAAGTCATGTCCTGACTTGCTCCAGTAACAGAGAAGTCATGTCCTGACTGGCTCCAGTAACAGAGAAGTAATTTCCTGACTGGCTCCAGTAACAGAGAAGTCATGTCCTGACTGGCTCCAATAACAGAGAAGTCATGTCCTGACTGGCTCCAGTAACAGAGAAGTCATGTCCTGACTGGCTCCAGTAACAGAGAAGTCATGTCCTGACTGGCTCCAGTAACAGAGAAGTCATGTCCTGACTGGTTCCAGTAACAGAGAAGTCATGTCCTGACTGGCTCCAGTAACAGAGAAGTCATGTCCTGACTGGTTCCAATAACAGAGATGTCATGTCCTGACTGGTTCCAGTAACAGAGAAGTCATGTCCTGACTGGCTCCAGTAACAGAGGAGTCATGTCCTGACTGGTTCCAGTAACAGAGAAGTCATGTCCTGATTTGCTCCAATAACAGAGAAGTCATGTCCTGACTGGCTCCTGTAACAGAGAAGTCATGTCCTGACTGGCTCCAATAACAGAGAAGTCATGTCCTGACTGGCTCCAATAACAGAGAAGTCATGTCCTGACTGGTTCCAGTAACAGAGAAGTCATGTCCTGACTGGTTCCAATAACAGAGAAGTCATGTCCTGACTGGTTCCAATAACAGAGAAGTCATGTCCTGACTGGTTCCAATAACAGAGAAGTCATGTCCTGACTGGTTCCAATAACAGAGAAGTCATGTCCTGACTGGTTCCAATAACGGAGAAGTCATGTCCTGACTGGTTCCAGTAACAGAGAAGTCATGTCCTGACTGGTTCCAATAACAGAGAAGTCATGTCCTGACTGGCTCTAATAACAGAGAAGTCATGTCCTAACTGGCTCCAATAACAGAGAAGTCATGTCCTGACTGGTTCCAGTAACAGAGAAGTCATGTCCTGACTGGCTCCAGTAACAGAGAAGTCATGTCCTGACTGGCTCCAATAACAGAGAAGTCATGTCCTGACTGGCTCCAATAACAGAGATGTCCTGGCTGGTTCCAGTAACAGAGAAGTCATGTCCTGACTGGTTCCAATAACAGAGAAGTCATGTCCTGACTGGTTCCAGTAACAGAGAAGTCATGTCCTGACTGGTTCCAATAACAGAGAAGTCATGTCCTGACTGGTTCCAATAACAGAGAAGTCATGTCCTGACTGGTTCCAATAACAGAGAAGTCATGTCCTGACTGGTTCCAATAACAGAGAAGTCATGTCCTGACTGGTTCCAATAACAGAGAAGTCATGTCCTGACTGGTTCCAGTAACAGAGAAGTCATGTCCTGACTGGTTCCAATAACAGAGAAGTCATGTCCTGACTGGCTCCAATAACAGAGAAGTCATGTCCTGACTGGCTCCAATAACAGAGAAGTCATGTCCTGACTGGCTCCAATAACAGAGAAGTCATGTCCTGACTGGTTCCAATAACAGAGAAGTCATGTCCTGACTGGCTCCAATAACAGAGAAGTCATGTCCTGACTGGCTGGGTTTTGTCTCATTAACGTGGAATTCAACTCCATAACGTGGTAGTGGTACCTGAGTGTTTTGACTCCATAACGTGGTAGTGGTACCTGAGTGTTTTGACTCCTTAACGTGGTAGTGGTACCTGAGTGTTTTGACTCCTTAACGTGGTGGTGGTACCTGAGTGTTTTGACTCCTTAATGTGGTAGTGGTACCTGAGTGTTTTGACTCCATAACGTGGTAGTGGTACCTGAGTGTTTTGACTCCTTAACGTGGTAGTGGTACCTGAGTGTTTTGACTCCTTAATGTGGTAGTGGTACCTGAGTGTTTTGACTCCTTAATGTGGTAGTGGTACCTGAGTGTTTTGACTCCATAACGTGGTAGTGGTACCTGAGTGTTTTGACTCCTTAACGTGGTAGTGGTACCTGAGTGTTTTGACTCCTTAACGTGGTAGTGGTACCTGAGTGTTTTGACTCAGTGGTACACACTGATCAAAGTTGTGCCTCAAATGGCCTTATGCTTTGAAGAGGGGAGTGAAGGAATTATTATCCAAATCATATGATTATCAGTCCTCACACACACACACACACACACACACACACACACACACACACACACACACACACACACACACACACACACACACACACACACACACACACACACACACACACACACACACACACACACACACACACACACACACACACACACACACACACACACAGCCTTGGCTCTTGGCTGTCACAGTCCACTCCCCCAGTGAGCTTTAACACGGCGGCTGGGTTCTAGGCTACGTCCCAAATGACACCCTATTCCCTATATAGTGCACTACCTGTGACTAGGGCCCGTGTACTACAGTGCACTTTGTAGGGAATAGGGTGCCATTTGGGACACGGCTAAGTTCTAGTGCTATTATCCTGATGTCAAAAGATGCCAGATATCCCATCAGAAAGCAGACCCTGGCCGTGACACCACTAATGAAGCTGCTGCCCTGGCTGCTGATGAGGGGTTTAGGGGCCAGTCAGACAGGAACTGAGGCTCTATCAGATGAAAGTAGTTTAGAAATCATTTAGACAGATAGACACTGGGTAGCGTAAATAAATGTCTTAGTTCCATCTCCAAACACAGCTGGGCATGTGGTTGATGTAAGAGGAAGCTTTTTCAAGACAAGGTAGGAAATGGATACATTGACTCCACTGACTCCTGTTTTTCCCCTGAGCAATTAAAAAAAAATATATACAGTACATTTTAGAAACATGTAGATAACCAGAACTTGTTCAGCCTCTGTGGTGTCCATAAATGTCAGAGCTGAAACATGGCTGCTCTGTGGCAGGAAGTGAAGCAATACCACCGTGTGTGCTGACGAATGTTTGTCATCATCAGTTCTGTCAAATGCCCCAAACAAAAGACACGTTCAGAGAAACAGAGAGGACCCACTCTACCCTGGTTTCAGTCATATTTACGTGACTCCGCCACAGCGTTTACAGAGCAACGCTTCATTAGTTCTCTTCCTTTATTGTGCTCATTGAATCCAGCTACTTCCTGCTCTTTATCGCCATGAGGACCATAACGCTTCAACTGCTCAGTCTAACCCCTGACCTCTGGTACCCCAATATTATACACTGTTATATACACCCCAACATATACACGGTTTGGTAAACTTCCCCATGAAACATCAAATCAAATCAAATGTTATTTGTCACATGCGCCGAATACAACAGGTTTAGACCTTACAGTGAAATGCTTAATTACAAGCCATTAACCAACAATGCAGTTTTAAGAAATTACAAAAAAAAGTAAGAGTTAAGAATAACTAATAATTAAAGAGTAACAGTAAATAACAATAGCGGGGCAATATACAGGGGGTACCAGTACAGAGTCAATGTGCGGGGGCACCGGTTAGTTGAGGTAATTGAGGTAATATGTACATGTAGGTAGAGTTATTTAAGTGACTATGCATAGGTAATAACAGAGAGTAGCAGCAGTGTAGAAGAGGTGGTGGGGGGGGGTAATGCAAATAGTCTGGGTAGCCATTTGATTAGGTGTTCAGGCGTCTTATGGGTTGGGGGTAGAAGCTGTTTAGAAGCCTCTTGGACCTAGACTTGGCGCTTTGGTACCGCGGAAGCAGACAACAGTCTATGACTAGGGTGGCTGGAGTCTTTGACAATTTTTAGGGCCTTCCTCTGACACCGCCTGGTATAGAGGTCCTGGATGGCAGGAAGCTTGGCCCCAGTTATGTACTGGGCCGTACGCACTACCCTCTGTAGTGCCTTGTGGTCGGAGACCGAGCAGTTGCCATACCGGGCAGTGATGCAAACTGTCAGGATGCTCTCGATGGTGCAGCTGTAAAACCTTTTGAGGATCTGAGGACCCATGCCAAGTATTTTCAGTCTCCTAAGGGGGAATAGGTTTTGTCGTGCCCTCTTCACGACTGTCTTGGTGTGCTTGGACCATGTTAGTTGTTGGTGATGTGGACACCAAGGAACTTGAGGCTCTCAACCTGCTCCACTGCAGCCCCGTCAATGAGAATGGGGGCGTGCTCGGTTCTCCTTTTCCTGTAGTCCACAATCATCTCCTTTGTCTTGGTCACATTGAGGGAGAGGTTGTTGTCCTTGCACCACACAGCCAGGTCTCTGACCTCCTCCCTATAGGCTGTCTCATCGTAGTCGGTGATCAGGCCTACCATTGTTGTGTCATCAGCATTACTTAATGATGGTGTTGGAGTTGTGCCTGGCCGTGTAGTCATGAGTGAACAGGGAGTACAGGAGGGGACTGAGCACGCACCCCTGAGGGGCCCCCATGTTGAGGATCAGTGTGGCGGATGTGTTGTTACCTACCCTTACCACCTGGGGGCGACCGGTCAGGAAGTCCAGGATCCAGCTGCAGAGGGAGGTGTTTAGTCCCAGGGTCCTTAGCTTAGTGATGAGCTTCGAAGGCAATATGGTGCTGAACGCTGAGCTGTTTCCTTGGAAACGTTTACACACAACAACATTAGGGTGTCTATATTTTATTCTCATCGTAATACAGAATGTATATCATGTATTCAGGCACATAAAAATATATATTGTGGGAAAGAATTATGGTTAGTTACTTACTTTGAGTGTTGAAGCATTTCCTTTTGACCTTACGGTTTTAGGGCCCCGATTACACCTCATCTGGTTAACGACGGCATTATAAAGATCTGGTAGTAAAATGACATTTAAAGGGAGACGGAAATGCATTGACAGATTAGCGCTTGTTTGAAGGACATGGCATTTTGGATTGACAGTGTCAGTGAGGTTTGTTTTTGAACTCAACTACCAAAACGTTCCTCTGCATGTGTAGATGAGCCTTCCTAGAGAGCCCGACCCCTTCCGATTTGACCCTTGACCCTCTATCAGGAGGCAGACATTGAGGGAGCTTTCCTGGGCCTATCCCCCTACGTTGGGATAGAGTCTATCCAGAGAAAGACATTGAGGGAGCTTTCCTGGGCCCATCCCCCTACGTTGGGATAGAGTCTATCCAGAGAAAGACATTGAGGGAGCTTTCCTGGGCCCATCCCCCTACGTTGGGATAGAGTCTATCCAGAGAAAGACATTGAGGGAGCTTTCCTGGGCCTATCCCCCTACGTTGGGATAGAGTCTATCCAGAGAAAGACATTGAGGGAGCTTTCCTGGGCCCATCCCCCTACGTTGGGATAAAGTCTATCCAGAGAAAGACATTGTTGTAAACCTTATGTCCCAATGGGTACGAAGAGGATTACAGGGGGAAATCCTAACTTCCATTTAAGTAACATTTGTACATAGTGTTCCAATGACATCAATGCACGACTAAGTAAAAATTTGACTTATGTGGACGTTTGGATTCACCCCTAAGTAAGTCATTAAGGGAAGACTAATTCCTCTGCACTCTCATCTGATTTATAACCTCTCTCTTCCGACGAAGACACAACTTAGTTCTGGATGGCATGTTTGAAACGGTTCCTGGCCGGCAAGCAGAAAACACACGGGTGATGATATTGCTGAGTGCCAAATGAGAAATAATAGAAACATGTATATCCTGCTGCCTTTAGACAGACCCGGGGAGAGAGCTGAAGGATTTCCACGAGCTCATCCATTCCACGGTTCATTATCAGCCATTTCTCCCCAATAATATACCACATGACAACTTCTCTCTCCTGAACTATGGCTACCTTTTACATGCTTTTAGAAGCTGGTCTGTTGAAAGAACCCTATCCAATTTTATAGGTGTTTCCAAAAGAAGGGGTTTGGGGGGAATTACCTTCATGGCTCCCGACTGGATGCTTTCTCCCATGTGTGTGTGTGTGTGTGTGTGTGTGTGTGTGTGTCTATGCTAGTGTGTGTGTGTATGCTAATGCCCGCCTGTGTCTATTTGTGCGTGTGTGTGTATGCTAGTGTGTGAGTGTGTGCGCACGTGTGCATCTGTGTGTGTGTGTGTGTGGTGAACCTGGGTAGTCTCAGGGCAGACAGAGACGTTTAAAGCCATGCTGTGTGTGTGTGTATGTTTGGTGAACCTGGGTAGTCTCAGGGCAGACAGAGACGTTTAAAGCCAAGCTGTGTGAAGGTAAGACATTGGAAACCCAGCGAGAGGCAACGCTGGTTCACACACTCTTTGACTTCCATTTGAGGTAATTGCCAACTAAAACTGACCCCTTGCTCTTGTTAAGGAAAACATTTGGAGGTATTTGGAGAAAATAAAAAAACACCACATATGAAGTGTGAAATTGCCAAGCGACGTTGGCCATCGACAGTACACACACACTGCTCTGTGGAGGGGTGGCATTTTCATCCATTTGAACTTTAAACTCCGCTGAGGACATGTTTTGAAAACACAGCTGAAGTACTTAGAAGCGATGACTGTCAGGCTGTTCCATTGAGTCCATACAGTGTGCTGCGTTACGTTTTTTAAAGTGTGCTGCGTTACGTTTTTTAAAGTGTGCTGCGTTACGTTTTTTAAAGTGTGCTGCGTTACGTTTTTTAAAGTGTGCTGCGTTACGTTTTTTAAAGTGTGCTGCGTTACGTTTTTTAAAGTGTGCTGCGTTACGTTTTTTAAAGTGTGCTGCGTTACGTTTTTTAAAGTGTGCTGCTTTACGTTTTTAAAGTGTGCTGCGTTACGTTTTTAAAGTGTGCTGCGTTACGTTTTTTAAAGTGTGCTGCGTTACGTTTTTTAAAGTGTGCTGCGTTACGTTTTTTAAAGTGTGCTGCGTTACGTTTTTTAAAGTGCGTTGCGTTACGTTTTTTAAAGTGCGTTGCGTTACGTTTTTTAAAGTGTGCTGCGTTACGTTTTTTAAAGTGTGCTGCGTTACGTTTTTTAAAGTGTACTGCGTTACGTTTTTTAAAGTGTGCTGCGTTACGTTTTTTAAAGTGTGCTGCGTTACGTTTTTAAAGTGTACTGCGTTACGTTTTTTAAAGTGTACTGCGTTACGTTTTTTAAAGTGTGCTGCGTTACGTTTTTTAAAGTGTGCTGCGTTACGTTTTTTAAAGTGTGTTGCGTTACGTTTTTTAAAGTGTGCTGCGTTACGTTTTTTAAAGTGTGCTGCGTTACGTTTTTTAAAGTGTGCTGCGTTACGTTTTTTAAAGTGTGCTGCGTTACGTTTTTTAAAGTGTGCTGCGTTACGTTTTTTAAAGTGTGCTGCGTTACGTTTTTTAAAGTGTGCTGCTTTACGTTTTTTAAAGTGTACTGCGTCACGTTTTTTAAAGTGTGCTGCGTTACGTTTTTTAAAGTGTACTGCGTTACGTTTTTTAAAGTGTGCTGCGTTACGTTTTTTAAAGTGTGCTGCGTTACGTTTTTTAAAGTGTGCTGCGTTACGTTTTTTAAAGTGTGCTGCGTTACGTTTTTTAAAGTGTGCTGCGTTACGTTTTTAAAGTGTGCTGCGTTACGTTTTTTAAAGTGTGTTGCGTTACGTTTTTTAAAGTGTACTGCGTTACGTTTTTTAAAGTGTACTGCGTTACGTTTTTTAAAGTGTACTGCGTTACGTTTTTTAAAGTGTACTGCGTTACGTTTTTTAAAGTGTGTTGCGTTACGTTTTTTAAAGTGTACTGCGTTACGTTTTTTAAAGTGTGTTGCGTTACGTTTTTTAAAGTGTGCTGCGTTACGTTTTTTAAAGTGTACTGCGTTACGTTTTTTAAAGTGTGTTGCGTTACGTTTTTTAAAGTGTACTGCGTTACGTTTTTTAAAGTGTTCTGCGTTACGTTTTTTAAAGTGTGTTGCGTTACGTTTTTTAAAGTGTACTGCGTTACGTTTTTTAAAGTGTACTGCGTTACGTTTTTTAAAGTGTGCTGCGTTACGTTTTTTAAAGTGTGTTGCGTTACGTTTTTTAAAGTGTACTGCGTTACGTTTTTGAAAGTGTACTGCGTTACGTTTTTTAAAGTGTACTGCGTTACGTTTTTTAAAGTGTACTGCGTTACGTTTTTTAAAGTGTGTTGTGTTACGTTTTTTAAAGTGTGCTGCGTTACGTTTTTTAAAGTGTACTGCGTTACGTTTTTTAAAGTGTGCTGCGTTACGTTTTTGAAAGTGTACTGCGTTACGTTTTTTAAAGTGTACTGCGTTACGTTTTTTAAAGTGTACTGCGTTACGTTTTTTAAAGTGTGTTGCGTTACGTTTTTTAAAGTGTGCTGCGTTACGTTTTTTAAAGTGTGCTGCGTTACGTTTTTTAAAGTGTGCTGCGTTACGTTTTTTAAAGTGTGTTGCGTTACGTTTTTTAAAGTGTACTGCGTTACGTTTTTTAAAGTGTGCTGCGTTACGTTTTTTAAAGTGTACTGCGTTACGTTTTTTAAACGTGAAGTGCTGTGAATATACACTACTGTTCAAAAGTTTGGGGTCACTTAGAAATGTCCTTGTTTTTTTTTTGTCCATTAACATAACATCAAATTGATCAGAAATACAGTGTAGACATTGTTAATGTTGTAAATGACTATTGTAGCTGGAAACAGATGCTTTTTTATGGAATATCTTTATAGGTGTACAGAGGCCCATTATCAGCAACCATCACTCCTGTGTTCAAATGGCACGTTGTGTTAGCTAATCCAAGTGTATCATTTTAAAAGGCTAATTGATCATTAGAAAACCCTTTTGCAATGATGTTAGCAAAGCTGAAAACTGTTGTGCTGATTAAAGAAGCAATAAAACTGGCCTCCTTTAGACTTGTTGATTATCTCAACAAACATCTCTAATCCAAAGTTAAATCTACAATTGGCTTCCTATTTCGCAACAAAGCATCCTTCACTCATGCTGCCAAACATACCCTTGTAAAACTGACCATCCGACCGATCCTCGACTTCGGCGATGTTATTTACAAAATAGCCTCCAATACCCTACTCAATAAATTGGATGCAGTCTATCACAGTGCCATCCGTTTTGTCACCAAAGCCCCATATACTACCCACCACTGCGACCTGTACGCTCTCGTTGGCTGGCCCTCGCTTCATACTTGTCGCCAAACCCACTGGCTCCAGGTCATCTACAAGACCCTGCTAGGTAAAGTCCCCCCTTATCTCAGCTCGCTGGTCACCATAGTAGCACCCACCTGTAGCACGCCCTCCAGCAGGTATATCTCTCTGGTCACCCCCAAAACCAATTCTTCCTTTGGCCGCCTCTCCTTCCAGTTCTCTGCTGCCAATGACTGGAACAAACAAAAATCTCTGAAACTGGAAACACTTAGTATCTCCCTCACTAGCTTTAAGCACCAGCTGTCAGAGCAGCTCACAGATTACTGCACCTGTACATAGCCCATCTATAATTTAGCCCAAACAACTACCTCTCCCCCTACTGTATTTATTTTGCTCCTTTGCACCCCATTATTTCGATCTCTACTTTGCACATTCTTCCACTGTTAATATACCATTCCAGTGTTTTACTTGCTTTATTGTATTTACTTCGCCACCATGGCCTTTTTTTGCCATTACCTCCCTTATCTCACTTCATTTGCTCACATTGTATATAGACGTATTTTTCTACTGTATTATTGACGGTATGTTTGTTTTACTCCATGTGTAACTCTGTGTTGTTGTATGTGTCGAACTGCTTTGCTTTATCTTGGCCAGGTCGCAATTGTAAATAAGAACTTGTTCTCAACTTGCCTACCTGGTTAAATAAAGGTGAAATAAAATAAAAAAATAAAAAAATCTGGAGCATCAGCATTTGTGGGTTCGATTACAGGCTCAAAATGGCCAGAAACAAATAACTTTCTTCTGAAACTCGTCAGTCTATTCTTGTTCTGAGAAATGATGGCTATTCCACCGGTGCACAACTGAGCAAGAGGACAAGTACATTAGAGTGTCTAGTTTGAGAAACAGATGCCTGATATGTCCTCAACTGGCAGCTTCATTAAATAGTACCCGCAAAACACCAGTCTCAACGTCAACAGTTAAGAGGTGACTCCAGGATGCTGACTTTCAAGGCAGAGTGCCTCTGTTAGCCGTTTCCAGCTACAATAGTCATTTACAACATTAACAATGTCTACACTGTATTTCTGATCAATTTTATATTATTTTAATGGCCCCAAAAAATTAGCTTTTCTTTAAAAAATAAGGACATTTCTAAGGGACCCTAAACTTTTGAACGGCAGTGTACATGTATTAATCAAGACAGGTATTTACTTTCCAACTCAGCCTCTACAGATTTTGCTCTCTGACAACGAGCTGCAGTTAGGAAGGAAACGGAGACAGTATGTTGCAGAATGTATCACATCTTTGGGACGGGGAGAGCATAGAGGCATGTGTGTCTACTGAAAAGTGATTGACCATGTCCTTGTTTCCTGCTAGCGTCAACCATGGGCATTGGGCTGATGTTATTCTAGTTCAGGAGCCAAAGATCGTCAGGAAAAGAATAGAACCAAGCGCTTGCAAGGTTTCCAAGTTCAACAAACATGTTCCACTTATAGTAGTCAGTCAACTTATAGTGAAGTCTCTGTCTTCACAGTCTATGTGGTGTGGCTTTCAATCGCAGATCAAATCTACAAAGATAAGAAGCAAACAAATAGAATCTCCAAAGATGATGTGATGCTGCTGTCAAGCACTAGTCAGGAATCCAAAACCGATGCTCCGTTATTTCACCGTTGTTTCACTTCGAATGCAACATATCCGTTTGGGATTCCAGGCTCATCAAGCAAAGTTTAAAGCAAACAAATTGGCGGGTGATTAAAACGACCATACGATCAACCCTTGTGCAACGCAGACAGACGTGTGTAATGGGTTAGTTAAGTCTAGTTTGTTCTTCTATTACCTGGGGCCTCTGCAGAGTTTATGGTGTTCATAGGTTCCCTTCCGATAAATAATATTGGTAAACGTACTATAAATCCTACCCATAAAGCTTAGCTCTCTACCATACCTGGCTTGCATCCCTAATGGCACCCTATCCCTAAGGGCCCTGGGTAGAAGTAGTGCACTATAAAGGGAATAGGGTGCCATTTGGGACGCATGCTGGTCATAATTACTAACAGGACTATTTCCTGTTAGAACGCCACATCTCGCTGTGCTGGCCAATTAAAAAGTCTCCTGGTGTCAAACCGTGATTTTATTTCAGGTTCTTGGTGGGCTCTCATTACTGAAATGAAACAACGTAGGCTAAGGTTAAAGCCTTACTCACCTCTTGAAAGTCTTACTCACCTTTAGGCTCTATTCATTCTGAGGTAGCTACGCTCTTACGGGAAGAGAAAGTCAATTGCGCACGGTCGTAATCTGTAGGCCTGAAACGGTTTTCTTTTCTTTGCCAACCTGTTCCAGGAACTGTTGCACGTCTAACCAATACCACCATTGTCTGGATTCTGGAACCCTGTAATTCTAAGAATATTCTGGCATTCTAATAGACCTGACCTTAATAACAGACCGTCATTCTGAAGGACCGAAGGGATTCAGCAGAAACAGATTTCGTAAGATTATTGCTCAGAGACATGAATAGATCCAGTTTGCTTTACTCAGTAGCCAGAATGCTAGTTGATCTGAGCAGGGATTTTAAGCTGGAGGAAAAGTGCTTTAAAGGAAAAGTATTTATTTACTGAGAACTTTCTCAACAGCATAGAGTTTCAGATTAATCAGTTGCCTCAATACAGAAGACTCAACATGCCACCAATGTTGCAATAGAGGAGGTCTAAACATGAACAGCTTTTCTGAAAGCTGTAAGAAACACAGCAAATGTCTTCTTAGTGAATCAGCCCCTGAGTGTCAATTTATCATTTATTCATCTAGTTTCACTGTAAATCACAAGTAGCCACAAATATTGTGCAAACAAAAGGCAATATGCCACAAACGTTATGGGACAAAATGCATAAAAGAACTAGAAACAGAAACAGTCTCTCCATACATCTACACAAAACTTACCAGATGTTTATTGTAAACGAGCTCCAATTGACCACTTATTTATGTGTAATTAATGAAGCAATCATGCACGACACAGCATGTGCGTTATATAGAGAAAACCGTACACTTTTTTGTTTTGTGAAAGTTGAGCGTGAAAAACCTGTGAGATCTGGATTGAGAAATTGTCTACTGGTTCCATTACGATGCACTTTTATCACTCACCTGGGACACGGAGCGTCCAGCGGTTTCTAACGGACGTCTCCAGCACATAGCTTCCAACCACAGAGCATTCATCAGGAGCAGGTTCCCACCATCGCCTAGCAACAGAAAATCACCTCTCACATGATGACTGTCAACATAACTTCCCTTTCTGAACTCAGTTATTCAGAATAGATGTTAAACATGAACATGCAGTCACTGGAATGAGGATCTATGACACTAGTTTGATAATAGGTCCAACATAAACACGGTCTACACTATAGGTTTTATGTTTCTTGTTCCCACTCATCTGATTTAGAAACTGATATCTTTGTCATAAGTGGAGCACGAAGAAGTAATCAGAAAGTGGTGATTTGTATTTTTTAATTTGATTTAACCTTTATTTAACTCGGCAAGTCAGTTAAAAACAAATTCTTATTTACAATGACGGCCTACCCCGGTCAAACCCTCCCCCAACCCGGACAACGCTGGGCCAATTGTGCGGCCGCCCTATGGGACTCCTGATCACGGCCGGTTGTGATACAGCCCGGGATCGAACCAGGGTCTGTAGTGACGCCTCTAGACCGCTGCGCCACTCAGGAGATTTAACCAGAGTATAGCCCCAGAGGGACAATTGAGAATTAACATGCTTATTGATGCATTAGGTTGCACATTGCAGCATTGTAATACTACTAACGCCTCGATAAACACTGAACAAAAATATAAACGCAACATGTAAAGTGTTGGTCCCATGTTTCATGCGCTGAAATAAAAGACCCCAGAAATTTTCCATACGCACAAAAATGTGTGCACAAATGTGTTTACATCCCTGTTAGTGGTCATTTCTCCTTTGCCAAGATAGTCCATCCACCTGACAGGTGTGGCATATCAAGAAGCCAATGAAACAGCATGATCATTACGCAGGTGCACCTTGTGCTGGGGACAATAAAAGGCCACTCCAAAATGTGCACTTTTATTACACAACACAATGCCACAGTTTCAAGTTTTGAGGGAGAGTGCAAATTGGCATGCTGACTGCAGGAATGTCCACTAGAGCTGTTGCCAGAGAATTGAATGTTAATTTCTCTACCATAAGCCGTCACTAACGTCATTTTAGAGAATTTGGCAGTACGTCCAACTGGCCTCACAACTGCGGACCATGTGTATGGCGTCATGTGTGCGAGTTGTTTGCTGATGTCAACGTTGTGAACAGAGTGCCCCATGGTGGCTGTGGGGTTATGGTATGGGCAGGCATAAGCAGTGAACAACGAACACAATTCCATTTTATCGATGGCAATTTAAATTCACAGAAATACCGTGATGAGATCCTGAGGCCCATTGTGAGGCCTGTTTTTTTTTTAAAGGTATCTGTGACCAACAGATGCATATCTGTATTCCCAGTCATGTGAAATCCATAGGTTAGAGCCTAATTTATTTATTTTGATTGACCAATTTCCTTATATGAACTGTAACTCAGTAAAATCTTTGAAATTGTTGCATGTTGCGTTTTTATTGTTGTTTAGTATATACCCAGCGTATGCATCAAATTGTATGTCTGGACTTGACAGGAATAGTAGCAGAAAGTGAATGTTGAACTGTTGTTGAACACATATCCACTAAACACATTGGATTACATCATGAACAAGTCGGACTGCTGAATTTATTACGCAGAATTGATGCAATGATGCTGTCGGTCGGATCGAGGCGTAAGAAGAACTCCTACCAATGTTTTCACCACGCTGTTCATGATGTGAATGAAGAACTCCTACCAATGTTTTCACCACGCTGTTCATGACGTGTGCTAACGAGTGACCTGTAGCCCTATCATTCCACAGAGATTGATTTTCCAGGAATAACTTTTGCCTCTCTGTCTCTTCCACCCCCTCTCACTCTTCCATCCCCTCTTCCTCCCTCCCTCTCCTGTTGTCCCTCTCTTCCACCCTCCTCTCACTCACCCCCTTCCTTCCTCCCTCCCTCTCCTGTTGACTCTCTCTTCCACCCCCTCTCACTCCCCCCCTTCCTTCCTCCCTCCCTCTCCTGTTGTCTCTCTCTTCCACCCTCCTCTCACTCACCCCCCTTCCTTGCTCCCTCCCTCTCCTGTTGTCTCTCTCTTCCACCCCCCTCTCACTCCCCCCCTTCCTTCCTCCCTCCCTCTCCTGTTGTCTCTCTCTTCCACCCCCTCTCACTCACCCCCCTTCCTTCCTCCCTCCCTCTCCTGTTGTCTCTCTCTTCCACCCTCCTCTCACTCACCCCCCTTCCTTGCTCCCTCCCTCTCCTGTTGTCTCTCTCTTCCACCCCCCTCTCACTCACCCCCCTTCCTTCCTCCCTCCCTCTCCTGTTGTCTCTCTCTTCCACCCCCCTCTCACTCCTCCCCTTCCTTCCTCCCTCCCTCTCCTGTTGTCTCTCTCTTCCACCCCCTCTCACTCCCCCCCCTTCCTTCCTCCCTCCCTCCCTCTTTTGTTGTCTCTGCCAGACAGTTCCTGTGTTCAACCTGGCAACAGTAAGACGGTTGTCTTCAGAAGAGCGTGTGATGTGTGTGATGGTAGACTGTGCTAACTGAGATGTACTTC
This sequence comes from Salvelinus namaycush, assembly GCF_016432855.1. Lineage (NCBI taxonomy): Eukaryota > Metazoa > Chordata > Actinopteri > Salmoniformes > Salmonidae > Salvelinus > Salvelinus namaycush. The sequence continues at coordinate 151,312 of NW_024060908.1, forward strand.
AACCTGGCACTATAAGATGGTTGTCTTCAGGAGAGAGTGTAATGTGTGTGATGGTAGACTGTACTATCTGAGATGTACTTCAACCTGGCACTATAAGATGGTTGTCTTCAGGAGAGCGTGTGATGTGTGTGATGGTAGACTGTACTATCTGAGATGTACTTCAACCTGGCACTATAAGATGGTTGTCTTCAGGAGAGAGTGTAATGTGTGTGATGGTAGACTGTACTATCTGAGATGTACTTCAACCTGCCCACAGTGGATGCGTCTCAAATGACACCCAATTCCCTCTATAGTGAACTACTGTTTACCAGAGCTGTACAGGCCCATTTTGGACAGCCAGTCTCTCCGGGGCCTATCTGGTCACAGCAGCCTTGTCCTGTCGCCCACCACACCTGATAAACGTCCTGGGAATATGACCCCTGAACCCTAGGGTCCCCAGCTGGTCCCCTGGCCTCCTGTTGAAGGCCACCCAGCCACTAAACCAGAGATAGCATGTCACTGTGTACAGTAACTCATGTTGTTACATGTACAATTTACATCTAAGAAGTGCTGCTATGTACAAGACTAATTAGTGATTAAGAGCTTTTCCTTGTCCGGGTCACAAGGTTGGGGAAAAACTCAGGGGTAGATGGAGTCAGGGGTAGATGGAGTCAGGGTTAGATGGCGTCAGGGTTAGATGGCGTCAGGGGTAGATGGAGTCAGGGGCAGAAGGAGTCAGGGGTAGATGGAGTCAGGGGTAGATGGAGTCAGGGGTAGATAGATTCATGGGTAGATGGAGTCAGGGGTAGAAGGAGTCAGGGGTAGATGGAGTCAGGGGTAGATAGAGTCAGGGGTAGATAGAGTCAGGGGTAGATAGAGTCAGGGGTAGATAGAGTCAGGGGTAGAAGGAGTCAGGGGTAGAAGGAGTCAGGGGTAGATAGAGTCAGGGGTAGATGGAGTCAGGGACAGATGAAGTCAGGGGTAGATGGAGTCAGGGGTAGATGGAGTCAGGGGTAGATGGAGTCAGGGACAGATGAAGTCAGGGGTAGATGGAGTCAGGGACAGATGAAGTCAGGGGTAGAAGGAGTCAGGGGTAGATGGAGTCAGGGGCAGATGGAGTCAGGGGCAGATGGAGTCAGGGGCAGATGGAGTCAGGGGTAGAAGGAGTCAGGGGTAGATGGAGTCAGGGGTAGATGGAGTCAGGGGTAGATGGAGTCAGGGGTAGATGGAGTCAGGGGTAGATGGAGTCAGGGGTAGATAGATTCAGGGGTAGATAGATTCAGGGGTAGATGGAGTCAGGGTAGAAGGAGTCAGGGGTAGATAGAGTCAGGGGTAGATGGAGTCAGGGGTAGATGGAGTCAGGGGTAGATGGAGTCAGGGACAGAAGGAGTCAGGGGTAGATGGAGTCAGGGGTAGATGGAGTCAGGGGCAGATGGAGTCAGGGGTAGATGGAGTCAGGGGTAGATGAAGTCAGGGGTAGAAGGAGTCAGGGGTAGATGGAGTCAGGGGCAGATGGAGTCAGGGGCAGATGGAGTCAGGGGCAGATGGAGTCAGGGGTAGATGGAGTCAGGGGTAGATGGAGTCAGGGGTAGATGGAGTCAGGGGTAGATGGAGTCAGGGGTAGAAGGAGTCAGGGGTAGATGGAGTCAGGGGTAGATGGAGTCAGGGGTAGATGGAGTCAGGGGTAGAAGGAGTCAGGGGCAGATGAAGTCAGGGGTAGATGGAATCAGCGGTAGATGGAGTCAGGGGCAGAAGAAGTCAGGGGTAGATGGAGTCAGGGGTAGATGGAGTCAGGGGTAGATGGAGTCAGGGGTAGATGGAGTCAGGGGTAGATGGAGTCAGCGGTAGATGGAGTCAGCGGTAGATGGAGTCAGGGGTAGATGGAATCAGCGGTAGATGGAGTCAGGGGTAGATAGAGTCAGGGGTAGATAGAGTCAGGGGTAGATAGAGTCAGGGGTAGATGGAGTCAGGGGTAGATGGAGTCAGGGGTAGATGGAGTCAGGGGTAGATGGAGTCAGGGGCAGATGGAGTCAGGGGCAGATGGAGTCAGGGGTAGATGGAGTCAGGGACAGATGAAGTCAGGGGTAGATGGAGTCAGGGGTAGATGGAGTCAGGGGTAGATGGAGTCAGGGACAGATGAAGTCAGGGGTAGATGGAGTCAGGGACAGATGAAGTCAGGGGTAGAAGGAGTCAGGGGTAGATGGAGTCAGGGGTAGATGGAGTCAGGGGCAGATGGAGTCAGGGGCAGATGGAGTCAGGGGTAGAAGGAGTCAGGGGTAGATGGAGTCAGCGGTAGATGGAGTCAGGGGTAGATGGAGTCAGGGGTAGATGGAGTCAGGGACAGAAGGAGTCAGGGGTAGATGGAGTCAGGGGTAGATGGAGTCAGGGGCAGATGGAGTCAGGGGCAGATGGAGTCAGGGGTAGATGGAGTCAGGGGTAGATGAAGTCAGGGGTAGAAGGAGTCAGGGGTAGATGGAGTCAGGGGCAGATGGAGTCAGGGGCAGATGGAGTCAGGGGCAGATGGAGTCAGGGGCAGATGGAGTCAGGGGTAGATGGAGTCAGGGGTAGATGGAGTCAGGGGTAGATGGAGTCAGGGGTAGATGGAGTCAGGGGTAGATGGAGTCAGGGGTAGAAGGAGTCAGGGGTAGATGGAGTCAGGGGTAGATGGAGTCAGGGGTAGATGGAGTCAGGGGTAGATGGAGTCAGGGGTAGAAGGAGTCAGGGGCAGATGAAGTCAGGGGTAGATGGAATCAGCGGTAGATGGAGTCAGGGGCAGAAGAAGTCAGGGGTAGAAGGAGTCAGGGGTAGATGGAGTCAGGGGTAGATGGAGTCAGGGGTAGATGGAGTCAGGGGTAGATGGAGTCAGGGGTAGATGGAGTCAGGGGCAGAAGGAGTCAGGGGTAGATGGAGTCAGCGGTAGATGGAGTCAGGGGTAGATGGAATCAGCGGTAGATGGAGTCAGGGGCAGAAGAAGTCAGGGGTAGAAGGAGTCAGGGGTAGATGGAGTCAGGGGTAGATGGAGTCAGGGGTAGATGGAGTCAGGGGTAGATGGAATCAGCGGTAGATGGAGTCAGGGGTAGATGGAGTCAGGGGTGACCTATAGGGTTTTCCTCTTGGAGCCACACACTTGTGTCCACATGTCTGTGTTTCTGTCACTGAGGCTGTCAACACATGGCCTTGTCTGCCTCCCCCGCACCTTCCCCTGCCACACCTCCGACCCCAGCCAGACTGTCCCTGTGCCCAGAGCGTCAGCGAGACTGCTCCGTCTCGGTGGCACCTCCAGTATCGGTCCACTGGGCCACCAGTCAGGCCTGTCTGGAAGATAGTGACAAGTGGCCAGAGTTGGAGATAGTGGTCCGGTCTTTTCCACTGCTTTTCCACCAACCACCCATCCTGTTGACCTCGTGGACACAGCTGGTCATACGTGTTGATACCTGGAGCAGGCTGAGACAAAACAAGGGGACACTTTGTATAGGATTTACTCCTCTATCTCACAGACTGCTCCTGGTATCACGCTGCCCTCTTAGTAGCTCCTCACTAGAATGTGTGCCAGTTCTTCTCTCTGCTGCACAAACTCCGTTTTAACCCTTGTAGACAGACAACAAAATGTCTTTAAAACAGACCTGAACGAATGTCAAGGTGTCTTCCTACCAGGGACAAATTCGGATCAACATGAGGACCAAAAACCCAATTATTTTCTTAAATATCAT
>NW_024060908.1:160000-162332 GCF_016432855.1 Salvelinus namaycush
ACAGTTCCCCTTAGACAGACCACCCTCAGCAGAGATACAGCTCTCTGCCTCCCTGCCAAGCTGTGTCCCTGGCATCACTTGCCTCGCTTCTTTAACCATGAACAACCGAGAAAAACAATCGCAGTAAACTCTGCCCTGTCTGCCTCCCTGTTGCCTCCGATGGGACTGAACAGAACAGGACTGTCCATTTTGGTGACGTTTTGAAGGCTGAAATGGGCCACAGATGCTAAATAAACTAAGTGGGAACTAGGGGAAAGGTGGTGTGTGTGTGTGTGTGTGTGTGTGTGTGTGTGTGTGTGTGTGTGTGTGTGTGTGTGTGTGTGTGTGTGTGTGTGTGTGTGTGTGAAAGGTGGTTGTTTCTGACTGAGGCAGTACACATTGATCTGATTCATACACAAGGTCTGCTTTGATTACTGCCACGTTTAATCAGCAACATCAGTCATCCATGTTGTTAACATATTATTGTTTACACAAAATCAAGGTTGGGTGGGCTGACTATTGTAGTGTTAGTGATTGTAGCTCCGCTTCTCTTCCTACTTCCAATACAGTATTTTCATTGAGATCTTTCCAATGAGGCCTTCAAATGAGAGCAACAATGTGCTGCTTTATGTGGGATAATGTATGTTTTATAATATAACGTTAATCAAATCGTTACCAAATGTTTTCCTAGAAAGTCAGCTCACTAGAGGCTGATACAACCCCACGCGGCCGGTGACAGAGTCTACTCCAGTTCATGTTGGACTGCTCACGTGTTCTATCTAAATCCTTTTCCAGAGTGGGTTTCCATACCACCCAGGCCCTGTGTGTCCCTTACTGATTTCCTCTGGTGAAAAATAGCTGCTACGGTACCTGTGACAGAAAGAAGGGTTACGTCCCAGAATGATCTGCTTGGCCCAACTGCAATTTTAGAAGGAGACAGGGAGGTGTGTGCTGATTCAGGGGATGCAGTGCAGGAGGTGGATGTTCCCATTAAAGCAGCAATCAGCAGTTGAAACAATAACAAAGCATATCCCAACCACTGTTTAGGTAAAAAGCTGAGGGATGGGACTGGAGAAATAGAACCACTCTCAGATTCATAGACAGAGCTATGGACTGACCATCCACGATAACAAAATTATAGTTTTAACCATGTTTGGAGGCTAAATAGAGTTTGTTTACAATTAAGTAAAACAAGCTTATATTTTTGGTTCTGATGGGGTACGACAGTTGAACTAAACTCATGAGGCATTTATAAGTTATATTCTTCAAGAATCAATGGGTAAATATTATTAATTTCTAAGTCCAAAATTGGATGTACCAACTGCAGATTGCCCCTTTAAGAGCTGCTGCTGCTCTGAGAGGTGAGGAGGGCTGGAGTATCACCTCTGTCTCTCTCTCTCTTCCGTTCTCTCTTTTTATCCCCCCTTTCTTTCCTCCTTCATCTTAATTTACTGAGTTCAGATAACAACTGACAAGAGTCATATTCATCTTATGTACTGAGTTCAGATAACAACTGACAAGAGTCATATCATCTTAGTACTGAGTTCAGATAACAACGACAAGAGTCATATTCATCTATGTACTGAGTTCAGATAACAACTGACAAGGAGTCAATTCATCTTATGTACTGAGTTCAGATAACAACTGACAAGAGTCATATTATCTTATGTACTGAGTTCAGATAACAACTGACAAGAGTCATATTCATCTTATTACGGATTCAGATAACAACTGCAAGAGTCTATTCATCTTATGTACTGAGTTCAGTAAAACAACTGACAAGAGTCATATTCATCTTATGTACTGAGTTCAGATAACAACTGACAAGAGTCATATTCATCTTATGTACTGTAGTTTCAGATACAACTGACAAGAGTCATATTCATCTTATGTACTGAGTTCAGATAACAACTGACAAGAGTCATATTCATCTTATGTACTGAGTTCAGATAACAACTGACAAGAGTCATATTCATCTTATGTACTGAGTTCAGATAACAACTGACAAGAGTCATATATCTTATGTACTGAGTTCAGATAACACTGACAAGAGTCATATTCATCTCATAGATATACATATGTATAAGGGGTTGATATATAAGTGGTTTGAATATATAAGGGTTTGGATATATAAGAAGGGGGGTTCGGATTATATAAGGGGTTGGATATATGGGAGCGGATATGGGGTCGGCATATGAGGGGTGTTGTGATATATGAGGGTTTGGATAATAATAAGGGGTTGATATAGTGAGGGGTTGAGGATATATTAAGGGGGTTGATATATAAGGTTTATGTTATGCGGTAATATTGAGGGGTTGCTATATGAGGGGTTGGATATCAGGGGTTTGGAAGA
>NW_024060908.1:162432-209863 GCF_016432855.1 Salvelinus namaycush
CAGAGCCAACAGCCGCCCCACGAAGGTAAACAGCTAGTCTGAGGGGATCCAGCTTATAAACTATAACCAGTCACTACCATATACACTGGCGACACTACCAATACAATAACCAGTCACTACCATTACTACATAGACACTACCACTACTATACCTATAACCAGTCACACCATTATACTGTAGGACATACCACTACTATAAACCAGTCACTACCCATACTACTGTAGACACTAACACTACTATAACTATAACCAGTCACTACCATTACTACTGGAGACACTACCACTACTCTAACTATAACCAGTCACTACCACTACTATAATTATAACCAGTCACTACCACTACTATAACTATAACCAGTCACCACCATTACTACAGGAGACACTACCACTACTATAACCAGTCACTACCATTACTACTGTAGACACTAACACTACTATAACTATAACCAGTCACTACCATTACTACTGTAGACACTAACACTACTATAACTATACACGTCACCACCATACTACTGAGACACTACCAACTACTATAACTATAACCGTCATACCATTACTACTGGAGACAACTACACTACTATAAACCAGTCACTACCATTACTACTGTAGACACTACCACTACTATAACTAGTCACTACCACTACTATAACTATAACCAGTCACCACCATTACTACTGGAGACACAACCACTACTATAACTATAACCAGTCACTACCATTACTACTGGAGACACTACCACTACTATAACTATAACCAGTCACTACCATTACTACTGGAAGACACTACCACTACTATAACCAGTCACTACCATTACTACTGGAGACACTACCACTACTATAACCAGTCACCACCATTACTACTGGAGACACTACCACTACTATAACCAGTCACCAGCATTACTACTGGAGACACTACCAGTACCACTACTATAACTATAACCAGTCACCACCATTACTACTGGAGACACTACCACTACTATAACTATAACCAGTCACTACCATTACTACTGTAGACACTACCACTACTATAACTATAACCAGTCACTACCATTACTACAGGAGACACAACCACTACTATAACTATAACCAGTCACTACCATTACTACTGGCGACACTACCACTACAATAACCAGTCACTACCATTACTACTGTAGACACTACCACTACTATAACTATAACCAGTCCCTACCATTACTACTGGAGACACTACCACTACGATAACTATAACCAGTCACTACCATTACTACTGGATACACTACCACTACTATAACCAGTCACTACCACTACTATAACTATAACCAGTCACTACCATTACTACTGTAGACACTACCACTACTATAACCAGTCACCACCATTACTACTGGAGACACTACCACTACTATAACTGTAACCAGTCACTACCACTACTATAACTATAACCAGTCACTACCATTACTACTGTAGACACTACCAATACTATAACCAGTCACCACCATTACTACTGGAGACACTACCACTACTATAACTATAACCAGTCACCACCACTACTACTATAGACACTAACACTACCACTACTATAACCAGTCACCACCATTACCACTGTAGACACTACCACTAATATAACTATAACCAGTCACCACCATTACTACTGGAGACACTACCACTACTATAACCAGTCACCACCATTACTACTGTAGACACTACCACTACTATAACCAGTCACCACCATTACTACTGGAGACACTACACTACTATAACCAGTCACCACCATTACTACTGTAGACACTACCACTACTATAACTATAACCAGTCACTACCATTACTACTGTAGACACTACCACTACTATAACCAGTCACTACCATTATACTTAGACACTACCTACTACTATACTAAACAGTCACTACCATTACTCACAGGAGACACTACCACTACTATAACCAGTCACCACCATTACTACTGTAGACACTACCACTACTATAACCATTCACCCTCATTACTACTGTAGACACTACCACTACTTAAACCAGTCACTACCATTACTACTGGAGACACTACCACTACTATAACCAGTCACCACCATTACTACTGGAGACACTACCACTACTATAACCAGTCACTACCATTACTACTGGAGACACAAACCAACTACTAAAACTAACCAGTCACTACCATACTACTGGAGACACTCATACTATAACTATAACCAGTCACCACCATTACTACTGTAGACACTACCACACTATACTATAACCAGTCACTACCATTACTACTGGAGACACAACCATCTCTATAACCAGTCACCAACCCATTACTACTGTAGACACTACCACTACTATAACTATAACCAGTCACTACCATTACTACTGTAGACACTACCACTACTATAACTATAACCAGTCACTACCATTACTACTGGAGACACAACCACTACTATAACCAGTCACCACCATTACTACAGGAGACACTACCACTACTATAACCAGTCACTACCTCTACTACTAGCCTCACCAGGCTCCCCAGTCTCACTAGCCTCCCCATCCTCCCCAGCCGCTCAAATCTCACCCGCCTCACCAGGCTCCCCAGTCTCACTAGCCTCCCCATCCTCCCCAGCCGCTCAAATCTCACCCGCCTCACCAGCTTCACCAGTCTCCCCAGCCGCCCCATCCGCCCCAGCCTCACCAGACTCACCAGCTTCACCAGCCTCACCAGTCTCCCCAGCTTCACCAGCCTCCCCAGCCTCACCTGCCGCCTCAGCCTCACCAGCCTCACCAGTCTCACCAGCATCACCAGCCTCACCAGTCCCAGACTCACCAGTCTCACAGCGCCTCAGCCTCACCAGCCTCACCACACGCACCAGTCTCACCAGTCACCCCAGCTTCACCCGCCTCTCTCAGTCTCCCAAGCCACACCAGCCTCCTGAGAACAGCAGTAGCAGGAGCACTTATATCATGTCAACACAAGTTGGTCTAATGGAACAGGCCAGATAAAGGCCACGTTGGGGAGGGAGGGAGGGAGGGAGGGAGGGAGGGAGGGAGGGAGGGAGGGAGGGAGTATGACTCTTGTCAGTTGTTATCTGAACTCAGTACATAAGATGAATATGACTCTTGTCAGTTGTTATCTGAACTCAGTACATAAGATGAATATGACTCTTGTCAGTTGTTATCTGAACTCAGTACATAAGATGAATATGACTCTTGTCAGTTGTTATCTGAAACTCAGTACATAGATGAATATGACTCTTGTCAGTTGTTATCTGAACTCAGTACATAAGATGAATATGACTCTTGTCAGTTGTTATCTGAACTCAGTACATAAGATGAATATGACTCTTGTCAGTTGTTATCTGAACTCAGTACATAAGATGAATATGACTCTTGTCAGTTGTTATCTGAACTCAGTACATAAGATGAATATGACTATTGTCAGTTGTTATCTGAACTCAGTACATAAGGAGGTATATCACCACACAATGGCATTCACAAGAATGTTTCAATGTTTACGTTCAGGTCGGTGGAGGGGGAACTGTGTTGAAAACATTATAGTGTAGAAACAAAACAATCCTTTATTTCAGAGACAATACCCATATGTCCACGTCTCTGCCCCTGAGCCCTTTATTTCAGAGACAATACCCGTATGTCCACGTCTCTGCCCCTGAGCCCTTTATTTCAGAGACAATACCCGTATGTCCACGTCTCTGCCCCTGAGCCCTTTATTTCAGAGACAATACCCGTATGTCCACGTGTCTGCCCCTGAGCCCTTTATTTCAGAGACAATACCCGTATGTCCACGTCTCTGCCCCTGAGCCCTTTATTTCAGAGACAATACCCGTATGTCCACGTCTCTGCCCCTGAGCCCTTTATTTCAGAGACAATACCCGTATGTCCACGTGTCTGCCCCTGAGCCCTTTATTTCAGAGACAATACCCGTATGTCCACGTGTCTGCCCCTGAGCCCTTTATTTCAGAGACAATACCCATATGTCCACGTGTCTGCCCCTGAGCCCTTTATTTCAGAGACAATACCCATATGTCCACGTCTCTGCCCCTGAGCCCTTTCTTTCAGAGACAATACCCGTATGTCCACGTGTCTGCCCCTGAGCCCTTTATTTCAGAGACAATACCCGTATGTCCACGTCTCTGCCCCTGAGCCTGGGGTACAGTTAAACTGCAACACAAGTTACACCTAAGAGAAGAGGAAGTTTAATGTCAACAAAATGACTGTATGTGCCAAATCTTAACATGAAGTCATTGACGGGTATTGTGCGTTTTACAACAGAGCTACAATACTGGGGTAGGAAACACTGGCTGATCAAGGCTACTAGCTGTCCATAGAGTATCTGTAAGACGTAAAGGCCTAACACAGAGCTAACCTCTTAGTATAGGAAAGGGATGCATTGCCGAAATGGCGATGAACCTCCTGGTTTATTGCAGTGTGATACCAGTATTGTCACTATTTCAAATCATCCTAGTCTGAGGAAAAGACACAAACTAAATCTATTGAGGCTTTCATCATTTGGTGTCATTGATCAGTTCTGATGCTAGTATGTTAATATAATCATATCAATATACTACAACCCTAAAGTCTGCCAACAGTGAAGAACCGGGCATAACCTCTTCAGTAATCTCACCTGTATAGGTTGCTATGGTAGCTGTTTTGTTCCTAAGTACAGCTGTAGTGTTGTCTGTTCTTTTTTAAATGTATTTGTATTTATTTCCTGTATTATTTTCCACTAACACTAACACCCCTCCCCTAATTGAAGTAAACTAATGAACAACAACACTTAAGCTTCTACTTCCAGCTTATACATGCTATATACATTTTACGGACAAAATCTATTTTACAATAGTTATATTTTGTTCATTTTTAGTCCTGTCCTTCCTCTACCCTCAACTTCTCCCATCTCTTTCTGATGTCCATCCAGTTTGATTTCTATTTGCCATATATTTTTAACTGTGCTGTTTCACAAAAGTTCTGAACCTATATACGTTTTACGGACACAGTATATTTTACATTAGTTATCTTGTTGCTATTAGTCCCACCTTTCAGCTCCATTCAGCCACTCCCATCTATCTCTGAACATCATCCATTTTGGATGTATATTTGCCATATATTTTTCAACTGTGCTGTGATGTTTCACAATAGTTCTGAACCTTTCTATTCTCATAGTTTCTACAGATTACAAATTAAAGACAAACATTTTGCTAAAAGTATTATTATATTATTGATTGATTGACTATGACTTTTCAAATCACCCAGTATTGCTATCTGAAGAGTTAGCTCCAGGTAAATGTTGCAATTCTTCAGCCATTCCTGGACCTGTGACCAAAAACAAGCTACATATGTGTAACAGTTTAACTTTATGGCGTCCCCTCGCCCCGAACCAGGGACCCTCTGCACACATCAACAACAGTCACCCACGAAGCGTCGTTATCCATCGCTCCACAAAGGCCGCAGCCCTTGCAGAGCAAGGGGAACCACTACTTCAAGGTCTCAGAGGAAGTGACGTCACCGATTGAAAGGCCATTAGCACGCACCACCGCAAACTAGCTAGCAATTTCACATCCGTTACACTCACCCCCCTTTCAACCTCCTCCTTTTCCGCAGCAACCAGTGATCCGGGTCAACAGCATCAATGTAACAGTCTAATTTTATGGCGTCCCCTCGCCCCGAACGCGAACCAGGGACCCTCTGCACACATCAACAACAGTCACCCACGAAGCGTCGTTACCCATCGCTCCACAAAGGCCACGGCCCTTGCAGAGCAAGGGGAACCACTACTTCAAGGTCTCAGAGGAAGTGACGTCACCGATTGAAAGGCTATTAGCGCGCACCACCGCTAACTAGCTAGCCATTTCACATCCGTTACATATGGACAGTACCAACATAAATGATCTAATGACTCACAGCAAAATCTGCAGAGCTGGGAAGGTGGTATCCCCCATATATATAACAACAATTTTGAATAATAATTTAAATGGAAAAATTCAAAGTTTTGAATCCAGCGTTGTTTTGTGTATCAGTTCATAAACCATGTGCCATGGAATCGGTACATTGAAAATCTCTTCCCAACTATTTTGCAATCTATATGGCACAGCTGTCAATTTTTTGGTCCTTAATATGAAACTGGTTTACTTTTTTATTTATCACAATTTTGTTTAACCAATTTTGATCTTTAAAGCCGACAGACAAGTTCCTTACTTTTTCCCCTTCCACTTGCCGTTTTTGCGGTAATGCTGCAATTAGTTGGTTGTAATTTTGGGTAGAGCAGACATTTCCATATATTATTGTTAGCTGCATGTGTGACATAACTCCACCAGTGCTATTTATGATATAATTTACAAAGATTATACCTTTTTTGTAAAAAAAATGTATTGAAAAATTTGATTTGAGTTTAACCACAATATTTGTTATATTATTTGTTCTGTCTAAACTGAAATTGCAACCAACTTTCTATGTCTTGTTTTAAATATTTTGGAGATGATTTCATTTTCAAATAACCGAAAGTGAGAGGTTGTAATCTGAATAAAGGGGAAAAAGGCAATTATTGAACATGGGGTGAGACATTCTTACTAATTTGCTAAAGAACCAGTTCGGATTTAAGTATACCTTTTTGCATGACTGACGCCTTTAGTGAGAGGTCTAATCCTTTAATATTTAATAATTTCATTATATAAATAGGTCTTATTAATTTTGTCTGGCTTGCCATTCCAAATAAAATTGAATATTTAAAAAAAAAAACAGGTCGCTAGGTGTAGGCAAGACCATAAGCAAATAGGTAAACTGGGATATGACTAAAGAGTTAATCAGGGTAAACTGGGATATGACTAAAGAGTTAATCAGGGTAAACTGGGATATGACTAAAGAGTTAATCAGGGTAAACTGGGATATGACTAAAGAGTTAATCAGGGTAAACTGGGATATGACTAAAGAGTTAATCAGGGTAAACTGGGATATGACTAAAGAGTTAATCAGGGTAAACTGGGATATGACTAAAGAGTTAATCAGGGTAAACTGGGATATGACTAAAGAGTTAATCAGGGTAAACTGGGATATGACTAGAGTTCATCAGGATTATTTTCATTCCATGGTAGCAAGATCTCATCTGTTTTTGCTAACTTTCTATAACCAGGTAGGCTATTCATCAACATCATGAAGATGTGGGCCCCATGGTTTAGTTCAGTTCATCTTAATTTAACCAGGATGTCCTAGTCCACTCAGCAACACCGTTTTCTTGAGAGTCCCCCATGGAATAGTGTTCAGTGTTACGTTTGATCCCATTTTACACAATACATCTTGTAAGCTAGATAAAGCTCTTTGGTTGTTTGGATTGTCTGAATTCAGACAAACGTCATCAACGCAGTGAGTCGATGAGGTCATGTTGGAGGAATTGTCTGCTAAACATGTTAAAACATGGGAGGACAGGACATATGGTGGTGTCTCCCCCGTGTCTCTGCTGATTTTAATAACTGACGGTTTTAATGAGCCTCATGACTCCATCCGTGTGATGTTCCCTGTCTGTCTGTGTGACTGGAGTGTCTATCGACAACGTAACCCTGGGCATTGAGAAGGCCCTGGAGGTAAATGGTCATGAGTGATGGGGCCCTAGTAACCGTTGGGAGTGATGGGGCCCTAGTAACCGTTGGGAATGATGGGGCCCTAGTAATTGTTAGGAGTGATGAGGCCTTAGTAACCGTTGGGAAGGATGGGGCCCTAGTAACCGTTGGGAGTGATGGGGCCCTAGTAACCGTTGGGAGTGATGGGGCCCTAGTAATTGTTAGGAGTGATGAGGCCCTAGTCAAGCGTTATAATACCCCTGTTATGTTATGGTTCAGATCCCAGCTAGCACATTTAGTTCCTTGGAAGTTGTGGAACGTAAGTTTTTGCTTTCCCATTGGTTCTGGGAACGAATCCATAAGCTTCCTGACCGGAAAAACTTAACGTTTTTTAAACGTTCTGAGAACGGAAGTGAACATTTCGCCTGTTCTGGCAATGTACATTTTTTAGGTTGCAGGGAGGTTCTGAGAACATTTTGCTATGGTTCCCTGATAGTTTTCCTGGGAGGTTTAATTAACGTTCTGAGAACAGAAATGATAGGTTATTTGAATGTAATGAAATAACATTCTGAGAACATGTTTCAATAAGACTTTTAACACTGCTAGCTTAGTTGAACTGTTTTGAACACAAAGCACTGATAGGACACATGGCTATTCATTTGCTGAGGCATTTATTTTTCTTTTTTATATAGTGGCATGGCGTCAATGAGATTAGAACCTCAGATCTGTTCTCTATCCACAGAATTAGTCCCCTTCACCACCAGGATGTAGCTAGCATGCCATATTTTTTATAAAACTAATACAAAGCTGTTGATTTGAGTCTATTCAAACAGACCCCATTTCAAAGGAAACAAGCACTCATTACGACCACCTGAACACACTGAACAAGATAGAGGATAGAGAACGTTTTGTAAACACTGACAACGGAATGGAGACTGTCTGAGACTGCTTCTACACCTGCATTACTAGCTGTTTGGGGTTTTAGGCTGGGTTTCTGTACAGCACTTCGAGATATTAGCTGATGTACGAAGGGCTATATAAAATAAAATTGATTGATTGATTGATTGAGTATAATTAGCAAAAGGACTTAGAGCCCTGTCACACCAGCACTTTGACCTGAGAAACACAGACGTCTGGCCTGGTACCTGCTGTATGGGGCCATTCATTATAAACCCTGTCTGGCCTGGTGCCTGCTGTATGGGGCCATTCATTATAAACCCTGTCTGGTCTGGTCCCTGCTGTATGGGGCCATTCATTATAAACCCTGTCTGGCCTGGTGCCTGCTGTATGGGGCCATTCATTATAAACCCTGTCTGGCCTGGTCCCTGCTGTATGGGGCCATTCATTATAAACCCTGTCTGGCCTGGTGCCTGCTGTATGGGGCCATTCATTATAAACCCTGTCTGGCCTGGTGCCTGCTGTATGGGGCCATTCATTATAAACCCTGTCTGGCCTGGTCCCTGCTGTATGGGGCCATTCATTATAAACCCTGTCTGGCCTGGTCCTTGCTGTATGGGGCCATTCATTATAAACCCTGTCTGGCCTGGTACCTGCTGTAAGGGGCCATTCATTATAAACCCTGTCTGGCCTGGTACTTGCTGTATGAGGCCATTCATTATAAACCCTGTCTGGCCTGGTCCCTGCTGTATAGGGCCATTCATTATAAACCTCAACATCAAAATCTTCAATCCAAATCACAATTCCAGACCTAAAACCTTGATTTTGGACAACATTTCCTAAATGGACAATTAGTACCAAGGATTATCAAGAAAAAACTCCTAACAAACCAAAACCGGCAGAAGAAACACAGCGGAACCTGGAAATACCATCCAACACAACACTGAGTAAAGTTCAGTCTGAACCTGGAAATACCATCCAACACAACACTGAGTAAAGTCCAGTCTGAACCTGGAAATACCGTCCAACACAACACTGAGTAAAGTCCAGTCTGAACCTGGAAATACCATCCAACACAACACTGAGTAAAGTCCAGTCTGAACCTGGAAATACCATCCAACACAACACTGAGTAAAGTCCAGTCTGAACCTGGAAATACCATCCAACACAACACTGAGTAAAGTTCAGTCTGAACCTGGAAATACCATCCAACACAACACTGAGTAAAGTCCAGTCTGAACCTGGAAATACCGTCCAACACAACACTGAGTAAAGTCCAGTCTGAACCTGGAAATACCATCCAACACAACACTGAGTAAAGTCCAGTCTGAACCTGGAAATACCGTCCAACACAACACTGAGTAAAGTCCAGTCTGAACCTGGAAATACCATCCAACACAACACTGAGTAAAGTCCAGTCTGAACCTGGAAATACCATCCAACACAACACTGAGTAAAGTCCAGTCTGAACCTGGAAATACCATCCAACACAACACTGAGTAAAGTCCAGTCTGAACCTGGAAATACCGTCCAACACAACACTGAGTAAAGTCCAGTCTGAACCTGGAAATACCATCCAACACAACACTGAGTAAAGTCCAGTCTGAACCTACTTCTGAAGGCTTAAAGTAAAAGACCATCATCTCTAGGGAATTGTGTTATATAAAGCTTAATAACAAGGCTACAAAGTACCAAGCTGCTAGGAAAGAAACTGACCAACAACTTCAATTAGCACTGCGGTGTGAAGTGAGAGGCGTCGAAGTCTTTGAGCCCAACAAATGTCAGGAGTCTCACAAGGCCTCTCCCACTGTTCAGAGACCATCCACTGGCATGTTCTACAAGAAATCTGCCTACAGAAATAAAAGCTTCTCCCAAGTGGGTGTGACACCTACGCCCGTTGCCTGCTGCACTGCTGCTTGGATTCCACCTGGCGATCTGTTTACCGTCTGCCCCGGCCTGTCTCCCCCTGTCTGGTACAGGTACCCCCACCACACTCCCCCCTCTCTCCTGAGCTTTCGCTCGCCTCCAGCACGCAGGCACTGTTGGGGCGAGTGACTCTGAATTTACAATGGCTAGCCCCAAGTCAATATATATGTTTTCTTGTGCATTTTGCTATTTGCCTCATGACTCCAGCATGCTTTGTTGACTATGAACTTTCTTGTTTACCACACTGTGGGACAGACTGTTTGTTCCCACACTCGGGACTCTGTCTCTGACTCTATTGGTTACACGGAGTGTTGGCCTCCCATTCTATTCTGTAAATTGTTATAGAATCAGCTTGATCCCCTCTGTCGAAGATGCTTGGACCTTCTTTTTTGATATTTTCAGTGGTATTGTTAACAAACACGCCCCCATAAAGAAAATTTGAATTAAAAACAGGTTCAGCCCCTGGTTACTCCACCTCAAGACTTGCATTTGGCGAAAGGCCCGGCACACGCATACTCAGGCCGACTGGCTCTCGTTCAGGCAAATGAGAAATAAGTGCCCTCAGGCTATCCAGAAGGTCAAAGTTAGTTACTTTAAGGAGCAGTTCTCTCTCTGTGGGTCTAACGCCAAGAAGTTCTGGAAAACGGTTAAATACCTGGAGAACAAACCCTCCTCCTCACAGTTGCCCATGTCTCTTAAAGTTGATGATGTGGTTGTTACTGACAAGAAGCACATGGCTGAGCTCTTTAATCACCACTTCATTAAGTCAGGATTCCTATTTGACTCAGCCATGCCTCCTTGCCCGTCCAACATTTCCTCATCTCCCACCCCTTCTAATGCGACTAGCCTGAATACTCCTCCCTCGTTTTCCACTGCCCCGCTACAAAGTTTCTCCCTGCAGGCGGTCACTGAGTCCGAGGTGCTAAAGGAGCTCCTTAAACTTGTTCCCAAAAAAACATCTGGGTCAGATGGTTTAGACCCTTTCTTCTTTAATGTTTCTGCCCCTATCATCGCCAAGCCTATCTCTGACCTTTTTAACCTGTCTCTCCTCTCTGGGGAGGTTCCCATTGCTTGGAAGGCAGCCACGGTTCATCCTCTCTCTAAAGGGGAGATCAAGCTGATCCTAACTGTTACTCGATAGGCCTATTTCTATTTTGCCCTGTTTATCAAAAGTGTTGGAACTGGCTTTCTTGATGTCATTAGTATTCTCTCTGGTATGCAATCTGATTTCCGCTCAGGTTATGGATGTGTCACTGCAACCTTAAAAGGTCCTCAATGATGTCACCATTGCCCTTGATTCTAAGCAATGTTGTGCTGCTTTTTTTATTGACTTGGCCAAAGCTTTTTATACGGTAGACCATTCCATTCTTGAAAGGAGTATTGGTGTCTCTGAGGGGTCTTTGGGCTGGTTTGCTATCTACTTCTCTCAAATAGTGCAGTGTATCAAGTCAGAACATCTGCTGTCTCAGCCACTGCCTGTCACCAAGGGTGTACCTCATGGCGCGATCCTAGGCCCCACGCTCTTCTCAATTTACATCAACAACATAGCTCAAGCAGTAGGAATCTCTCTCATCCATTTAAATGCTGATGATACAGTCTTATACTCAGCTGGCCCCTCCCCGTTTTTGTGTTAAACGCTCTACAACAAAGCTTTCTTAGTGTCCAACAAGCTTTCTCTGCCCTTAACCTTGTTCTGAACACCTCCAAAACAAAGGTCATGTGGTTTGGTAAGAAGAATGCCCCTCTCCCCACAGGTGTGATTACTACATCTGAGGGTTTAGAGCTTGAGGTAGTCACCTCATACAAGTACTTGGGAGTATGGCTAGATGGTACACTGTCCTTCTCTCAGCACATATCAAAGCTGCAGGTTAAGGTTAAATCTAGACTTTGTTTCCTCTATCGTAATCGCTCCTCTTTCACCTATAATTTATAGATCGGCAGGTAAGGGTGCTCTCGAGCGGCTAGATGTTCTTTACCATTCAGCCATCAGATTTGCACTCTGTAAACTGGTCATCTCTATACCCGTCGCAAAACACACTGGTTGATGCTTATTTATAAAACCCTCTTAGGCCTCACTCCCCCCTATCTGAGATATCTACTGCAGCCATCATCCTTCACATACAACACCCGGTCTGCCAGTCACACTCTGTTAAATGTCCCCAAAGCACACACATCTCTGGGTCGCTCGTCTTTTCAGTTCGCTGCTAGCGACTGGAACGAGCTGCAACAAACACTCAAACTGGACAGTTTTATCTCAATCTCTTCATTCAAAGACTCAATCATGGACACTTACTGACAGCTATGGCTGCTTTGTGTGATGTATTGTTGTCTCTACCTTCTTGCCCTTTGTGGTGTTGTCTGTGCCTAATAATGTGTGCTGCTGCCATGTTGCTACCATGCTGTTGTCATGTTGTGTTGCTACCATGTTGTTGTCATGTTGTGTTGCTACCATGTTGTTGTCATGTTATGTTGCTACCATGCTGTGTTATGTATTGCTGCCATGCTATGTTGTCATCTTAGGTCTCTCTTTATGTAGTATTGTGTTGTCTCTCTTGTCGTGATGTGTGTTTTGTCCTATAGTTTTATTTAATTAATTTGTATTTTTAATCACAGCCTCCGTCCTCTCAGGAGGTCTTTTGCCTTTTGGAAGGCCGTCATTGTAAATAAGAACTTGTTCTTAAGTTCTTAACTGACTTGCCTAGTTAAATAAAGGTTAAATAAATAAATAAATAAAGAAACCCTGTCTGGCCTGGTGCCTGCTGTGTGGCTCCATTCATTCTCAGCTCAGTGATACAGGGCTGTGTGTGGCCTGCTGCGGGGTAGCTGTGGTGTGTGTGTGTGGCCTGCTGCGGGGTGGCTGTGGTGTGTGTGTGTGGGTTTCGGTGGGGGAGGTCTGTGTGTGTGTGTGTGTGTGTGTGTGTGTGTGTGTGTGTGTGTGTGTGTGTGTGTGTGTGTGTGTGTGTGTGTGTGTGTGTGTGTGTGTGTGTGTGTGTGTGTGTGTGTGTGTGTGTGTGTATATGACTGGGCGGCCATCTGGGGGTTAAGTAGGGGGTAGGAGTTGGGGGTTGTGGGCTTCCCTAACCCCTCAACCTCCCCAAACAGGAAATGAGCTAACCTCGCTCCAGATCCTCAGAGATTCTAAGAGGGTAGCTTGCAATCTGCTGGTCACCTAAACGTTCACAGTGGAGAAGAAGTTGAAGAGAAAAGTTAGAAAGTATCAAAGTAACAGAGAAGTCATGTCCTGACTGGCTCCAGTAACAGAGAAGTCATGTCCTGACTGGCTCCAGTAACAGAGAAGTCATGTCCTGACTGGCTCCAGTAACAGAGAAGTCATGTCCTGACTGGCTCCAGTAACAGAGAAGTCATGTCCTGACTGGCTCCAGTAACAGAGAAGTCATGTCCTGACTGGTTCCAGTAACAGAGAAGTCATGTCCTGACTGGTTCTAGTAACAGAGAAGTCATGTCCTGACTGGTTCCAGTAACAGAGAAGTCATGTCCTGGCTGGTTCCAGTAACAGAGAAGTCATGTCCTGACTGGTTCCAGTAACAGAGAAGTCATGTCCTGACTGGTTCCAGTAACAGAGAAGTCATGTCCTGACTGGTTCCAGTAACAGAGAAGTCATGTCCTGACTGGTTCCAGTAACAGAGAAGTCATGTCCTGACTGGTTCCAGTAACAGAGAAGTCATGACCTGACTGGTTCCAGTAACAGAGAAGTCATGTCCTGACTGGTTCCAGTAACAGAGAAGTCCTGACTGGCTCCAGTAACAGAGAAGTCATGTCCTGACTGGCTCCATTAACAGAGAAGTCATGTCCTGACTGGCTCCAATAACAGAGAAGTCATGTCCTGACTGGCTCCAGTAACAGAGAAGTCATGTCCTGACTGGTTCCAATAACAGAGAAGTCATGTCCTGACTGGTTCCAATAACAGAGAAGTCATGTCCTGACTGGCTCCAGTAACAGAGAAGTCATGTCCTGACTGGTTCCAGTAACAGAGAAGTCATGTCCTGACTGGTTCCAGTAACAGAGAAGTCATGTCCTGACTGGTTCCAGTAACAGAGAAGTCATGTCCTGACTGGTTCCAGTAACAGAGAAGTCATGTCCTGACTGGCTCCAATAACAGAGAAGTCATGTCCTGACTGGCTCCAGTAACAGAGAAGTCATGTCCTGACTGGGTCCAGTAACAGAGAAGTCATGTCCTGACTGGCTCCAGTAACAGAGAAGTCATGTCCTGACGGGTTCCAGTAACAGAGAAGTCATGTCCTGACTGGCTCCAGTAACAGAGAAGTCATGTCCTGACTGGCTCCAGTAACAGAGAAGTCATGTCCTGACTGGTTCCAGTAACAGAGAAGTCATGTCCTGACTGGTTCCAGTAACAGAGAAGTCATGTCCTGACTGGTTCCAGTAACAGAGAAGTCATGTCCTGACTGGTTCCAGAAACAGAGAAGTCATGTCCTGACTGGTTCCAGTAACAGAGAAGTCATGTCCTGACTGGTTCCAGTAACAGAGAAGTCATGTCCTGACTGGTTCCAGTAACAGAGAAGTCATGTCCTGACTGGTTCCAGTAACAGAGAAGTCATGTCCTGACTGGCTCTAATAACAGAGAAGTCATGTCCTGACTGGTTCCAGTAACAGAGAAGTCATGTCCTGACTGGTTCCAGTAACAGAGAAGTCATGTCCTGACTGGTTCCAGTAACAGAGAAGTCCTGACTGGCTCCAGTAACAGAGAAGTCATGTCCTGACTGGCTCCAATAACAGAGAAGTCATGTCCTGACTGGCTCCAGTAACAGAGAAGTCATGTCCTGACTGGCTCCAGTAACAGAGAAGTCATGTCCTGACTGGCTCCAATAACAGAGAAGTCATGTCCTGACTGGCTCCAGTAACAGAGAAGTCATGTCCTGACTGGTTCCAATAACAGAGAAGTCATGTCCTGACTGGCTCCAATAACAGAGAAGTCATGTCCTGACTGGCTCCAGTAACAGAGAAGTCATGTCCTGACTGGCTCCAGTAACAGAAAAGTCATGTCCTGACTGGTTCCAGTAACAGAGAAGTCATGTCCTGACTGGTTCCAGTAACAGAGAAGTCATGTCCTGACTGGCTCCAGTAACAGAGAAGTCATGTCCTGACTGGCTCCAGTAACAGAGAAGTCATGTCCTGACTGGTTCCAGTAACAGAGAAGTCATGTCCTGACTGGTTCCAGTAACAGAGAAGTCATGTCCTGACTGGTTCCAGTAACAGAGAAGTCATGTCCTGACTGGTTCCAGTAACAGAGAAGTCATGTCCTGACTGGCTCCAGTAACAGAGAAGTCATGTCCTGACTGGTTCCAGTAACAGAGAAGTCATGTCCTGACTGGTTCCAGTAACAGAGAAGTCATGTCCTGACTGGTTCCAGTAACAGAGAAGTCATGTCCTGACTGGTTCCAGTAACAGAGAAGTCATGTCCTGACTGGTTCCAGTAACAGAGAAGTCATGTCCTGACTGGCTCCAGTAACAGAGAAGTCATGTCCTGACTGGCTCCAGTAACAGAGAAGTCATGTCCTGACTGGTTCCAGTAACAGAGAAGTCATGTCCTGACTGGCTCCAGTAACAGAGAAGTCATGTCCTGACTGGTTCCAGTAACAGAGAAGTCATGTCCTGACTTGCTCCAGTAACAGAGAAGTCATGTCCTGACTGGCTCCAGTAACAGAGAAGTAATTTCCTGACTGGCTCCAGTAACAGAGAAGTCATGTCCTGACTGGCTCCAATAACAGAGAAGTCATGTCCTGACTGGCTCCAGTAACAGAGAAGTCATGTCCTGACTGGCTCCAGTAACAGAGAAGTCATGTCCTGACTGGCTCCAGTAACAGAGAAGTCATGTCCTGACTGGTTCCAGTAACAGAGAAGTCATGTCCTGACTGGCTCCAGTAACAGAGAAGTCATGTCCTGACTGGTTCCAATAACAGAGATGTCATGTCCTGACTGGTTCCAGTAACAGAGAAGTCATGTCCTGACTGGCTCCAGTAACAGAGGAGTCATGTCCTGACTGGTTCCAGTAACAGAGAAGTCATGTCCTGATTTGCTCCAATAACAGAGAAGTCATGTCCTGACTGGCTCCAGTAACAGAGAAGTCATGTCCTGACTGGCTCCAATAACAGAGAAGTCATGTCCTGACTGGCTCCAATAACAGAGAAGTCATGTCCTGACTGGTTCCAGTAACAGAGAAGTCATGTCCTGACTGGTTCCAATAACAGAGAAGTCATGTCCTGACTGGTTCCAATAACAGAGAAGTCATGTCCTGACTGGTTCCAATAACAGAGAAGTCATGTCCTGACTGGTTCCAATAACAGAGAAGTCATGTCCTGACTGGTTCCAGTAACAGAGAAGTCATGTCCTGACTGGTTCCAGTAACAGAGAAGTCATGTCCTGACTGGTTCCAGTAACAGAGAAGTCATGTCCTGACTGGCTCCAATAACAGAGAAGTCATGTCCTGACTGGCTCCAGTAACAGAGAAGTCATGTCCTGACTGGGTCCAGTAACAGAGAAGTCATGTCCTGACTGGCTCCAGTAACAGAGAAGTCATGTCCTGACGGGTTCCAGTAACAGAGAAGTCATGTCCTGACTGGCTCCAGTAACAGAGAAGTCATGTCCTGACTGGCTCCAGTAACAGAGAAGTCATGTCCTGACTGGTTCCAGTAACAGAGAAGTCATGTCCTGACTGGTTCCAGTAACAGAGAAGTCATGTCCTGACTGGTTCCAGTAACAGAGAAGTCATGTCCTGACTGGTTCCAGAAACAGAGAAGTCATGTCCTGACTGGTTCCAGTAACAGAGAAGTCATGTCCTGACTGGTTCCAGTAACAGAGAAGTCATGTCCTGACTGGTTCCAGTAACAGAGAAGTCATGTCCTGACTGGTTCCAGTAACAGAGAAGTCATGTCCTGACTGGCTCTAATAACAGAGAAGTCATGTCCTGACTGGTTCCAGTAACAGAGAAGTCATGTCCTGACTGGTTCCAGTAACAGAGAAGTCATGTCCTGACTGGTTCCAGTAACAGAGAAGTCCTGACTGGCTCCAGTAACAGAGAAGTCATGTCCTGACTGGCTCCAATAACAGAGAAGTCATGTCCTGACTGGCTCCAGTAACAGAGAAGTCATGTCCTGACTGGCTCCAGTAACAGAGAAGTCATGTCCTGACTGGCTCCAATAACAGAGAAGTCATGTCCTGACTGGCTCCAGTAACAGAGAAGTCATGTCCTGACTGGTTCCAATAACAGAGAAGTCATGTCCTGACTGGCTCCAATAACAGAGAAGTCATGTCCTGACTGGCTCCAGTAACAGAAAAGTCATGTCCTGACTGGTTCCAGTAACAGAGAAGTCATGTCCTGACTGGTTCCAGTAACAGAGAAGTCATGTCCTGACTGGCTCCAGTAACAGAGAAGTCATGTCCTGACTGGCTCCAGTAACAGAGAAGTCATGTACTGACTGGTTCCAGTAACAGAGAAGTCATGTCCTGACTGGTTCCAGTAACAGAGAAGTCATGTCCTGACTGGTTCCAGTAACAGAGAAGTCATGTCCTGACTGGTTCCAGTAACAGAGAAGTCATGTCCTGACTGGCTCCAGTAACAGAGAAGTCATGTCCTGACTGGTTCCAGTAACAGAGAAGTCATGTCCTGACTGGTTCCAGTAACAGAGAAGTCATGTCCTGACTGGTTCCAGTAACAGAGAAGTCATGTCCTGACTGGTTCCAGTAACAGAGAAGTCATGTCCTGACTGGTTCCAGTAACAGAGAAGTCATGTCCTGACTGGCTCCAGTAACAGAGAAGTCATGTCCTGACTGGCTCCAGTAACAGAGAAGTCATGTCCTGACTGGTTCCAGTAACAGAGAAGTCATGTCCTGACTGGCTCCAGTAACAGAGAAGTCATGTCCTGACTGGTTCCAGTAACAGAGAAGTCATGTCCTGACTTGCTCCAGTAACAGAGAAGTCATGTCCTGACGGGCTCCAGTAACAGAGAAGTCATGTCCTGACTGGCTCCAATAACAGAGAAGTCATGTCCTGACTGGCTCCAATAACAGAGAAGTCATGTCCTGACTGGTTCCAGTAACAGAGAAGTCATGTCCTGACTGGTTCCAATAACAGAGAAGTCATGTCCTGACTGGTTCCAATAACAGAGAAGTCATGTCCTGACTGGTTCCAATAACAGAGAAGTCATGTCCTGACTGGTTCCAATAACAGAGAAGTCATGTCCTGACTGGTTCCAATAACGGAGAAGTCATGTCCTGACTGGTTCCAGTAACAGAGAAGTCATGTCCTGACTGGTTCCAATAACAGAGAAGTCATGTCCTGACTGGCTCTAATAACAGAGAAGTCATGTCCTGACTGGCTCCAATAACAGAGAAGTCATGTCCTAACTGGCTCCAATAACAGAGAAGTCATGTCCTGACTGGTTCCAGTAACAGAGAAGTCATGTCCTGACTGGCTCCAGTAACAGAGAAGTCATGTCCTGACTGGCTCCAATAACAGAGAAGTCATGTCCTGACTGGCTCCAATAACAGAGATGTCCTGGCTGGTTCCAGTAACAGAGAAGTCATGTCCTGACTGGTTCCAATAACAGAGAAGTCATGTCCTGACTGGTTCCAGTAACAGAGAAGTCATGTCCTGACTGGTTCCAATAACAGAGAAGTCATGTCCTGACTGGTTCCAATAACAGAGAAGTCATGTCCTGACTGGTTCCAATAACAGAGAAGTCATGTCCTGACTGGTTCCAATAACAGAGAAGTCATGTCCTGACTGGTTCCAATAACAGAGAAGTCATGTCCTGACTGGTTCCAGTAACAGAGAAGTCATGTCCTGACTGGTTCCAATAACAGAGAAGTCATGTCCTGACTGGCTCCAATAACAGAGAAGTCATGTCCTGACTGGCTCCAATAACAGAGAAGTCATGTCCTGACTGGCTCCAATAACAGAGAAGTCATGTCCTGACTGGTTCCAATAACAGAGAAGTCATGTCCTGACTGGCTCCAATAACAGAGAAGTCATGTCCTGACTGGCTCCAATAACAGAGAAGTCATGTCCTGACTGGCTGGGTTTTGTCTCATTAACGTGGAATTCAACTCCATAACGTGGTAGTGGTACCTGAGTGTTTTGACTCCTTAACGTGGTAGTGGTACCTGAGTGTTTTGACTCCATAACGTGGTAGTGGTACCTGAGTGTTTTGACTCCTTAACGTGGTAGTGGTACCTGAGTGTTTTGACTCCTTAATGTGGTAGTGGTACCTGAGTGTTTTGACTCCTTAACGTGGTGGTGGTACCTGAGTGTTTTGACTCCTTAATGTGGTAGTGGTACCTGAGTGTTTTGACTCCTTAATGTGGTAGTGGTACCTGAGTGTTTTGACTCCTTAATGTGGTAGTGGTACCTGAGTGTTTTGACTCCATAACGTGGTAGTGGTACCTGAGTGTTTTGACTCCTTAACGTGGTAGTGGTACCTGAGTGTTTTGACTCCTTAATGTGGTAGTGGTACCTGAGTGTTTTGACTCCTTAACGTGGTGGTGGTACCTGAGTGTTTTGACTCCTTAATGTGGTAGTGGTACCTGAGTGTTTTGACTCCTTAATGTGGTAGTGGTACCTGAGTGTTTTGACTCCTTAATGTGGTAGTGGTACCTGAGTGTTTTGACTCCATAACGTGGTAGTGGTACCTGAGTGTTTTGACTCCTTAACGTGGTAGTGGTACCTGAGTGTTTTGACTCCTTAATGTGGTAGTGGTACCTGAGTGTTTTGACTCCTTAACGTGGTGGTGGTACCTGAGTGTTTTGACTCCTTAATGTGGTAGTGGTACCTGAGTGTTTTGACTCCTTAACGTGGTAGTGGTACCTGAGTGTTTTGACTCCTTAACGTGGTAGTGGTACCTGAGTGTTTTGACTCAGTGGTACACACTGATCAAAGTTGTGCCTCAAATGGCCTTATGCTTTGAAGAGGGGAGTGAAGGAATTATTATCCAAATCATATGATTATCAGTCCTCACACACACACACACACACACACACACACACACACACACACACACACACACACACACACACACACACACACACACACACACACACACACACACACACACACACACACACACACACACACACACACACACACAGCCTTGGCTCTTGGCTGTCACAGTCCACTCCCCCAGTGAGCTTTAACACGGCGGCTGGGTTCTAGGCTACGTCCCAAATGACACCCTA
Source organism: Salvelinus namaycush (assembly GCF_016432855.1). NCBI lineage: Eukaryota > Metazoa > Chordata > Actinopteri > Salmoniformes > Salmonidae > Salvelinus > Salvelinus namaycush. Next base: position 182,995 of record NW_024060908.1, read on the forward strand.
TTCCCTATATAGTGCACTACCTGTGACTAGGGCCCGTGTACTACAGTGCACTATGTAGGGAATAGGGTGCCATTTGGGACACGGCTAAGTTCCAGTGCTATTATCCTGATGTCAAAAGATGCCAGATATCCCATCAGAAAGCAGACCCTGGCCGTGACACCACTAATGAAGCTGCTGCCCTGGCTGCTGATGAGGGGTTTAGGGGCCAGTCAGACAGGAACTGAGGCTCTATCAGATGAAAGTAGTTTAGAAATCATTTAGACAGATAGACACTGGGTAGCGTAAATAAATGTCTTAGTTCCATCTCCAAACACAGCTGGGCATGTGGTTGATGTAAGAGGAAGCTTTTTCAAGACAAGGTAGGAAATGGATACATTGACTCCACTGACTCCTGTTTTTCCCCTGAGCAATTAAAAAAAAATATATACAGTACATTTTAGAAACATGTAGATAACCAGAACTTGTTCAGCCTCTGTGGTGTCCATAAATGTCAGAACTGAAACATGGCTGCTCTGTGGCAGGAAGTGAAGCAATACCACCGTGTGTGCTGACGAATGTTTGTCATCATCAGTTCTGTCAAATGCCCCAAACAAAAGACACGTTCAGAGAAACAGAGAGGACCCACTCTACCCTGGTTTCAGTCATATTTACGTGACTCCGCCACAGCGTTTACAGAGCAACGCTTCATTAGTTCTCTTCCTTTATTGTGCTCATTGAATCCAGCTACTTCCTGCTCTTTATCGCCATGAGGACCATAACGCTTCAACTGCTCAGTCTAACCCCTGACCTCTGGTACCCCAATATTATACACTGTTATATACACCCCAACATATACACGGTTTGGTAAACTTCCCCATGAAACATCAAATCAAATCAAATGTTATTTGTCACATGCGCCAAATACAACAGGTGTAGACATTACAGTGAAATGCTTAATTACAAGCCATTAACCAACAATGCAGTTTTAAGAAATTACAAAAAAAAAGTAAGAGTTAAGAATAACTAATAATTAAAGAGTAACAGTAAATAACAATAGCGGGGCTATATACAGGGGGTACCAGTACAGAGTCAATGTGGAGGCTATATACAGGGGGTACCAGTACAGAGTCAATGTGGAGGCTATATACAGGGGGTACCAGTACAGAGTCAATGTGGAGGCTATATACAGGGGGTACCAGTACAGAGTCAATGTGGAGGCTATATACAGGGGGTACCAGTACAGAGTCAATGTGGAGGCTATATACAGGGGGTACTGGTACAGAGTCAATGTGGAGACTATATACAGGGGGTACCAGTACAGAGTCAATGTGGAGGCTATATACAGGGTTTACCGGTACAGAGTCAATGTGGAGGCTATATACAGGGGGTACCAGTACCGAGTCAATGTGGAGGCTATATACAGGGGGTACCAGTACAGAGTCAATGTGGAGGCTATATACAGGGGGTACCAGTACAGAGTCAATGTGGAGGCTATATACAGGGGGTACCAGTACAGAGTCAATGTGGAGGCTATATACAGGGGTACCAGCACAGAGTCAATGTGGAGGCTATATACAGGGGGTACCAGTACAGAGTCAATGTGGAGGCTATATACAGGGGGTACCAGTACAGAGTCAATGTGGAGGCTATATACAGGGGGTACCAGTACAGAGTCAATGTGGAGGCTATATACAGGGGGTACCAGTACAGAGTCAATGTGGAGGCTATATACAGGGGGTACCAGTACAGAGTCAATGTGGAGGCTATATACAGGGGGTACCAGTACAGAGTCAATGTGGAGGCTATATACAGGGGGTACCAGTACAGAGTCAATGTGGAGGCTATATACAGGGGGTACCAGTACAGAGTCAATGTGGAGGCTATATACAGGGGGTACCGGTACAGAGTCAATGTGGAGGCTATATACAGGGGGTACCAGTACAGAGTCAATGTGGAGGCTATATACAGGGGGTACCAGTACAGAGTCAATGTGGAGGCTATATACAGGGGGTACCAGTACAGAGTCAATGTGGAGGCTATATACAGGGGGTACCAGCACAGAGTCAATGTGGAGGCTATATACAGGGGGTACCGGTACAGAGTCAATGTGGAGGCTATATACAGGGGGTATCGGTACAGAGTCAATGTGGAGGCTATATACAGGGGGTACCAGTACAGAGTCAATGTGGAGGCTATATACAGGGGGTACCAGTACAGAGTCAATGTGGAGGCTATATACAGGGGGTACCAGCACAGAGTCAATGTGGAGGCTATATACAGGGGGTACCAGTACAGAGTCAATGTGGAGGCTATATACAGGGGGTACCGGTACAGAGTCAATGTGGAGGCTATATACAGGGGGTACCGGTACAGAGTCAATGTGGAGGCTATATACAGGGGGTATCGGTACAGAGTCAATGTGGAGGCTATATACAGGGGGTACCGGTACAGAGTCAATGTGGAGGCTATATACAGGGGGTACCGGTACAGAGTCAATGTGGAGGCTATATACAGGGGGTACCGGTACAGAGTCAATGTGGAGGCTATATACAGGGGGTACCGGTACAGAGTCAATGTGGAGGCTATATACAGGGGGTATCGGTACAGAGTCAATGTGGAGGCTATATACAGGGGGTACCGGTACAGAGTCAATGTGGAGGCTATATACAGGGGGTACCAGTACAGAGTCAATGTGGAGGCTATATACAGGGGGTACCAGTACAGAGTCAATGTGGAGACTATATACAGGGGGTACCAGTACAGAGTCAATGTGGAGGCTATATACAGGGGGTACCAGCACAGAGTCAATGTGGAGGCTATATACAGGGGGTACCAGTACAGAGTCAATGTGCGGGGGCACCGGTTAGTTGAGGTAATTGAGGTAATATGTACATGTAGGTAGAGTTATTTAAGTGACTATGCATAGGTAATAACAGAGAGTAGCAGCAGTGTAGAAGAGGGGGTGGGGGGGTAATGCAAATAGTCTGGGTAGCCATTTGAATAGGTGTTCAGGCGTCTTATGGGTTGGGGGTAGAAGCTGTTTAGAAGCCTCTTGGACCTAGACTTGGCGCTCTGGTACCACGGAAGCAGACAACAGTCTATGACTAGGGTGGCTGGAGTCTTTGACAATTTTTAGGGCCTTCCTCTGACACCGCCTGGTATAGAGGTCCTGGATGGCAGGAAGCTTGGCCCCAGTTATGTACTGGGCGGTACGCACTACCCTCTGTAGTGCCTTGTGGTCGGAGACCGAGCAGTTGCCATACCGGGCAGTGATGCAAACTGTCAGGATGCTCTCGATGGTGCAGCTGTAAAACCTTTTGAGGATCTGAGGACCCATGCCAAGTATTTTCAGTCTCCTAAGGGGGAATAGGTTTTGTCGTGCCCTCTTCACGACTGTCTTGGTGTGCTTGGACCATGTTAGTTGTTGGTGATGTGGACACCAAGGAACTTGAGGCTCTCAACCTGCTCCACTGCAGCCCCGTCAATGAGAATGGGGGCGTGCTCGGTTCTCCTTTTCCTGTAGTCCACAATCATCTCCTTTGTCTTGGTCACATTGAGGGAGAGGTTGTTGTCCTTGCACCACACAGCCAGGTCTCTGACCTCCTCCCTATAGGCTGTCTCATCGTAGTCGGTGATCAGGCCTACCATTGTTGTGTCATCAGCATTACTTAATGATGGTGTTGGAGTTGTGCCTGGCCGTGTAGTCATGAGTGAACAGGGAGTACAGGAGGGGACTGAGCACGCACCCCTGAGGGGCCCCCATGTTGAGGATCAGTGTGGCGGATGTGTTGTTACCTACCCTTACCACCTGGGGGCGACCGGTCAGGAAGTCCAGGATCCAGCTGCAGAGGGAGGTGTTTAGTCCCAGGGTCCTTAGCTTAGTGATGAGCTTCGAAGGCAATATGGTGCTGAACGCTGAGCTGTTTCCTTGGAAACGTTTACACACAACAACATTAGGGTGTCTATATTTTATTCTCATCGTAATACAGAATGTATATCATGTATTCAGGCACATACAAATATATATTGTGGGAAAGAACTACGGTTAGTTACTTACTTTGAGTGTTGAAGCATTTTCTTTTGACCTTACGGTTTTAGGGCCCCTATTACACGTAATCTGGTTAACGACTGCATTAAAAAGATCTGGTAGTAAAATTACATTTAAAGGGAGAGGAAAATGCATTGACAGATTAGCGCTTGTTTGAAGGACATGGCATTTTTGGATTGACAGTGTCAATGAGGTTTGTTTTTGAACTCAACTACCAAAACGTTCCTCTGCATGTGTAGATGAGCCTTCCTAGAGAGCCCGACCCCTTCCGATTTGACCCTTGACCCTCTATCAGGAGGCAGACATTGAGGGAGCTTTCCTGGGCCCATCCCCCTAACGTTGGGATAGAGTCTATCCAGAGAAAGACATTGTTGTAAACCTTATGTCCCAATGGGTACGAAGAGGATTACAGGGGGAAATCCTAACTTCCATTTAAGTAACATTTGTACATAGTGTTCCAATGACATCAATGCATGACTAAGTAAAAATGTGACTTAAGTGGACGTTTGGATTCACCCCTAAGTAAGTCATTAAGGGAAGACTAATTCCTCTACACTCTCATCTGATTTATAACATCTCTCTTCCGACGAAGACACAACTTAGTTCTGGATGTTTGAAACGGTTCCTGGCCGGCAAGCAGAAATAACACGGGTGATGATATTGCTGAGTGCCAAATGAGAAATAATAGAAACATGTCTATCTTGCTGCCTTTAGACAGACCCGGGGAGAGAGCTGAACGATTTCCACGAGCTCATCCATTCCACGGTTCATTATCAGCCATTTCTCCCCAATAATATACCACATGACAACTTCTCTCTCCTGAACTATGGCTACCTTTTACGTGAAGCTGGTCTGTAGGAAGAACCCTATCCAATTTGATATGTTTCCAAAAGAAGGGGTTTGGGGGGAATTACCTTCATGGACCCCGACTGGATGCTTTCTCCTGTGTGTGTGTGTGTGTGTGTGTGTGTGTGTGTGTGTGTGTGTGTCTATGCTAGTGTGTGTGTGTGTGTCTATGCTAGTGTGTGTGTGTGTGTGTGTGTGTGTGTGTGTGTGTGTGTGTGTGTGTGTGTGTGTGTGTGTGTGTGTGTATGCTAGTGTGTGAGTGTGTGCGCACGTGTGCATCTATGTGTGTCTGTGTGTGTGTGTGGGTGTGTGTGTGTGTGTGTGTGCGTGTGTGTGTGTGTGTGTATGCTAGTGTGTGAGTGTGTGCGCACGTGTGCATCTGTGTGTGTGTGTGTGTGTGTGTTTGGTGAACCTGGGTAGTCTCAGGGCAGACAGAGACGTTTAAAGCCATGCTGTGTGTGTGTGTGTGTTTGGTGAACCTGGGTAGTCTCAGGGCAGACAGAGACGTTTAAAGCCATGCTGTGTGTGTGTGTATGTGTGGTGAACCTGGGTAGTCTCAGGGCAGACAGAGACGTTTAAAGCCAGGCTGTGTGAAGGTAATACATTGGAAACCCAGGGAGAGGCAACGCTGGTTCACACACTCTTTGACTTCAACTTGAGGTAATTGCCAACTAAAACTGACCCCTTGCTCTTGTTAAGGAAAACATTTGGAGGTATTTGGAGAAAATAAAACAACACCACATATGAAGTGTGAAATTGCCAAGCGACGTTGGCCATCGACAGTACACACACACTGCTCTGTGGAGGGGTGGCATTTTCATCCATTTGAACTTTAAACTCCGCTGAGGACATGTTTTGAAAACACAGCTGAAGTACTTAGAAGCGATGACTGTCAGGCTGTTCCATTGAGTCCATACAGTGTGCTGCGTTACGTTTTTTAAAGTGTGCTGCGTTACGTTTTTTAAAGTGTGCTGCGTTACGTTTTTTAAAGTGTACTGCGTTACGTTTTTTAAAGTGTGTTGCGTTACGTTTTTTAAAGTGTGTTGCGTTACGTTTTTTAAAGTGTGTTGCGTTACGTTTTTTAAAGTGTACTGCGTTACGTTTTTTAAAGTGTGCTGCGTTACGTTTTTTAAAGTGTGTTGCGTTACGTTTTTTAAAGTGTACTGCGTTACGTTTTTTAAAGTGTGTTGCGTTACGTTTTTTAAAGTGTGCTGCGTTACGTTTTTTAAAGTGTGCTGCGTTACGTTTTTTAAAGTGTACTGCGTTACGTTTTTTAAAGTGTGCTGCGTTACGTTTTTTAAAGTGTACTGCGTTACGTTTTTTAAAGTGTACTGCGTTACGTTTTTTAAAGTGTACTGCGTTACGTTTTTTAAAGTGTGTTGCGTTACGTTTTTTAAAGTGTGCTGCGTTACGTTTTTTAAAGTGTGCTGCGTTACGTTTTTTAAAGTGTGCTGCGTTACGTTTTTTAAAGTGTGCTGCGTTACGTTTTTAAAGTGTGCTGCGTTACGTTTTTTAAAGTGTGTTGCGTTACGTTTTTTAAAGTGTGCTGCGTTACGTTTTTTAAAGTGTGCTGCGTTACGTTTGTTAAAGTGTGCTGCGTTACGTTTTTTAAAGTGTGTTGCGTTACGTTTTTTAAAGTGTGCTGCGTTACGTTTTTTAAAGTGTACTGCGTTACGTTTGTTAAAGTGTGCTGCGTTACGTTTTTTAAAGTGTGTTGCGTTACGTTTTTTAAAGTGTGCTGCGTTACGTTTTTTAAAGTGTGCTGCGTTACGTTTTTTAAAGTGTGCTGCGTTACGTTTTTTAAAGTGTGCTGCGTTACGTTTTTTAAAGTGTGCTGCGTTACGTTTTTTAAAGTGTACTGCGTTACGTTTTTTAAAGTGTGCTGCGTTACGTTTTTTAAAGTGTGCTGCGTTACGTTTTTTAAAGTGTGCTGCGTTACGTTTTTTAAAGTGTGTTGCGTTACGTTTTTTAAAGTGTGTTGCGTTACGTTTTTTAAAGTGTGCTGCGTTACGTTTTTTAAAGTGTGTTGCGTTATGTTTCCTATGTCTTTGCAACTCTAATATCTTCTATTGCCACCTACTGAGCTGTCTATGGTTTATTCTGACACCGTAGACTGAGACCATGTGGAACTGAGCTGAACAAACTAATGTATGGCGTAGCGAGAAGTTTACATTTTAAAACAGTTTTATGTGAAACTTAGTCATCTCAAAAACTGTGGGAAAGCCTTGGGGGTTCCACACTGTTACTGAAATGATCAATTATCAACATGAGTCCACACGTGAACATGTAAGGGCTTATTTCCTACTTTGGAGGGTTAAAGATAATTGCAAGGGTTCTTCTAATATACTGTAGGGATCCTGATGCCTCAGGATCATGCAATCTCTCTCCCACCACAACCATTTACCATAGAAAAAGCATTTCTAGAATGGATATTTCATATTCAAGCCAATGGTCTCACGGGCTAAACCCATTCTAGAATTGTATTTTTTTTAAACTTTTTTGCCATTCACCTCATTTTACATCTTACTGTGACCTCATAGGGCAGGGCATTCATATGACTTGTCGGAGAATAGGCACGTCATGTCTGCTGTGGGTCTGGAAAAGACGGGGTGAAAGTAAGTTCATATCAGTTAACCCTATAGTTACCTCAAGAGCAAAGGAAATCTACTTCCTACAGTACGTCCCTAGGATGAATTGGTAATTAAACACCAAACTCTGAAAAGTGAAGTGCTGTGAATATACACTACTGTTCAAAAGTTTGGGGTCACTTAGAAATGTCCTTGTTTTTTTTTTGTCCATTAACATAACATCAAATTGATCAGAAATACAGTGTAGACATTGTTAATGTTGTAAATGACTATTGTAGCTGGAAACAGATGCTTTTTTATGGAATATCTTTATAGGCATACAGAGGCCCATTATCAGCAACCATCACTCCTGTGTTCAAATGGCACGTTGTGTTAGCTAATCCAAGTGTATCATTTTAAAAGGCTAATTGATCATTAGAAAAACCTTTTGCAATGATGTTAGCAAAGCTGAAAACTGTTGTGCTGATTAAAGAAGCAATAAAACTGGCCTCCTTTAGACTTGTTGATTATCTCAACAAACATCTCTAATCCAAAGTTAAATCTAGAATTGGCTTCCTATTTCGCAACAAAGCATCCTTCACTCATGCTGCCAAACATACCCTTGTAAAACTGACCATCCGACCGATCCTCGACTTCGGCGATGTTATTTACAAAATAGCCTTCAATACCCTACTCAATAAATTGGATGCAGTCTATCACAGTGCCATCCGTTTTGTCACCAAAGCCCCATATACTACCCACCACTGCGACCTGTACGCTCTCGTTGGCTGGCCCTCGCTTCATACTTGTCGCCAAACCCACTGGCTCCAGGTCATCTACAAGACCCTGCTAGGTAAAGTCCCCCCTTATCTCAGCTCGCTGGTCACCATAGTAGCACCCACCTGTAGCACGCCCTCCAGCAGGTATATCTCTCTGGTCACCCCCAAAACCAATTCTTCCTTTGGCCGCCTCTCCTTCCAGTTCTCTGCTGCCAATGACTGGAACAAACAAAAATCTCTGAAACTGGAAACACTTAGTATCTCCCTCACTAGCTTTAAGCACCAGCTGTCAGAGCAGCTCACAGATTACTGCACCGGTACATAGCCCATCTATAATTTAGCCCAAACAACTACCTCTCCCCCTACTGTATTTATTTTGCTCCTTTGCACCCCATTATTTCGATCTCTACTTTGCACATTCTTCCACTGTTAATATACCATTCCAGTGTTTTACTTGCTATATTGTATTTACTTCGCCACCATGGCCTTTTTTTGCCATTACCTCCCTTATCTCACTTCATTTGCTCACATTGTATATAGACGTATTTTTCTACTGTATTATTGACGGTATGTTTGTTTTACTCCATGTGTAACTCTGTGTTGTTGTATGTGTCGAACTGCTTTGCTTTATCTTGGCCAGGTCGCAATTGTAAATAAGAACTTGTTCTCAACTTGCCTACCTGGTTAAATAAAGGTGAAATAAAATAAAAAAATAAAAAAATAAAAAAATCTGGAGCATCAGCATTTGTGGGTTCGATTACAGGCTCAAAATGGCCAGAAACAAATAACTTTCTTCTGAAACTCGTCAGTCTATTCTTGTTCTGAGAAATGATGGCTATTCCACCGGTGCACAACTGAGCAAGAGGACAAGTACATTAGAGTGTCTAGTTTGAGAAACAGATGCCTGATATGTCCTCAACTGGCAGCTTCATTAAATAGTACCCGCAAAACACCAGTCTCAACGTCAACAGTTAAGAGGTGACTCCAGGATGCTGACTTTCAAGGCAGAGTGCCTCTGTTAGCCGTTTCCAGCTACAATAGTCATTTACAACATTAACAATGTCTACACTGTATTTCTGATCAATTTTATATTATTTTAATGGCCCCAAAAAATTAGCTTTTCTTTAAAAAATAAGGACATTTCTAAGGGACCCTAAACTTTTGAACGGCAGTGTACATGTATTAATCAAGACAGGTATTTACTTTCCAACTCAGCCTCTACAGATTTTGCTCTCTGACAACGAGCTGCAGTTAGGAAGGAAACGGAGACAGTATGTTGCAGAATGTATCACATCTTTGGGACGGGGAGAGCATAGAGGCATGTGTGTCTACTGAAAAGTGATTGACCATGTCCTTGTTTCCTGCTAGCGTCAACCATGGGCATTGGGCTGATGTTATTCTAGTTCAGGAGCCAAAGATCGTCAGGAAAAGAATAGAACCAAGCGCTTGCAAGGTTTCCAAGTTCAACAAACATGTTCCACTTATAGTAGTCAGTCAACTTATAGTGAAGTCTCTGTCTTCACAGTCTATGTGGTGTGGCTTTCAATCGCAGATCAAATCTACAAAGATAAGAAGCAAACAAATAGAATCTCCAAAGATGATGTGATGCTGCTGTCAAGCACTAGTCAGGAATCCAAAACCGATGCTCCGTTATTTCACCGTTGTTTCACTTCAAATGCAACATATCCGTTTGGGATTCCAGGCTCATCAAGCAAAGTTTAAAGCAAACAAATTGGCGGGTGATTAAAACGACCATACGATCAACCCTTGTGCAACGCAGACAGACGTGTGTAATGGGTTAGTTAAGTCTAGTTTGTTCTTCTATTACCTGGGGCCTCTGCAGAGTTTATGGTGTTCATAGGTTCCCTTCCGATAAATAATATTGGTAAACGTACTATAAATCCTACCCATAAAGCTTAGCTCTCTACCATACCTGGCTTGCATCCCTAATGGCACCCTATCCCTAAGGGCCCTGGGTAGAAGTAGTGCACTATAAAGGGAATAGGGTGCCATTTGGGACGCATGCTGGTCATAATTACTAACAGGACTATTTCCTGTTAGAACGCCACATCTCGCTGTGCTGGCCAATTAAAAAGTCTCCTGGTGTCAAACCGTGATTTTATTTCAGGTTCTTGGTGGGCTCTCATTACTGAAATGAAACAACGTAGGCTGAGGTTAAAGCCTTACTCACCTCTTGAAAGTCTTACTCACCTTTAGGCTCTATTCATTCTGAGGTAGCTACGCTCTTACGGGAAGAGAAAGTCAATTGCGCACGGTCGTAATCTGTAGGCCTGAAACGGTTTTCTTTTCTTTGCCAAGCTGTTCCAGGAACTGTTGCACGTCTAACCAATACCACCATTGTCTGGATTCTGGAACCCTGTAATTCTAAGAATATTCTGGCATTCTAATAGACCTGACCTTAATAACAGACCGTCCTTCTGAAGGACCGAAGGGATTCAGCAGAAACAGATTTCGTAAGATTATTGCTCAGAGACATGAATAGATCCAGTTTGCTTTACTCAGTAGCCAGAATGCTAGTTGATCTGAGCAGGGATTTTAAGCTGGAGGAAAAGTGCTTTAAAGGAAAAGTATTTATTTACTGAGAACTTTCTCAACAGCATAGAGTTTCAGATTAATCAGTTGCCTCAATACAGAAGACTCAACATGCCACCAATGTTGCAATAGAGGTCTAAACATGAACAGCTTTTCTGAAAGCTGTAAGAAACACAGCAAATGTCTTCTTAGTGAATCAGCCCCTGAGTGTCAATTTATCATTTATTCATCTAGTTTCACTGTAAATCACAAGTAGCCACAAATATTGTGCAAACAAAAGGCAATATGCCAAAACGTTACGGAACAAAATGCATGAGGACCAGAAACAGAAACAGCCTCTCCATACATCTACACAAAACTTACCAGATGTTTATTGTAAACGAGCTCCAATTGACCGATTATTTATGTGTAATTAATGAAAGAATCATACACGACACAGCACGTGCGTTATATAGAGAAAACCGTACACTTTTTTGTTTTGTGAAAGTTGAGCGTGAAAAACCTGTGAGATCTGGATTGAGAAATTGTCTACTGGTTCCATTTCGCTTTTATCACTCACCTGGGACACGGAGCGTCCAACGGTTTCCAACGGACGTCTCCAGCACATAGCTTCCAACCACAGAGCGTTCATCAGGAGCAGGTTCCCACCATCGCCTAGCAACAGAAAATCACCTCTCACATGATGACTGTCAACATAACTTCCCTTTCTGAACTCAGTCATTCAGAATAGATGTTAAACATGAACATACCGTGACTAAAATGAGGATCTATGACACTAGTTTGATAATAGGTCCAACATAAACACGGTCTACACTATAGGTTTTATGTTTCTTGTTCCCACTCATCTGATTTCAGAAACTGATTTCATTTCTCATAAGTGGAGCACGAAGAAGTAATCAGAAAGTGGTGATTTGTCATGTTTTTTAAATTTTATTTTATTTAACCTTTATTTAACTCGGCAAGTCAGTTAAAAACAAATTCTTATTTACAATGACGGCCTCCCCCGGTCAAACCCTCCCCCAACCCGGACAACGCTGGGCCAATTGTGCGGCCGCCCTATGGGACTCCTGATCACGGCCGGTTGTGATACAGCCCGGGATCGAACCAGGGTCTGAAGTGACGCCACTAGAACTGAGATGCAGTGCCTTAGACCGCTGCACCACTCAGGAGATTTAACCAGAGTATAGCCCCAGAGGGACAATTGAGAATTAACATGCTTATTGATGCACTAGGTTGCACATTGCAGCATTGTAATACTACTAACGCCTCAATATACACTGAACAAAAATATAAACGCAACATGTAAAGTGTTGGTCCCATGTTTCATGCGCTGAAATAAAAGACCCCAGAAATTTTCCATACGCACAAAAATGTGTGCACAAATGTGTTTACATCCCTGTTAGTGGTCATTTCTCCTTTGCCGAGATAGTCCATCCACTTGACAGGTGTGGCATATCAAGAAGCCGATGAAACTGCATGATCCTTACACAGGTGCACCTTGTGCTGGGGACAATAAAAGGCCACTCCAAAATGTGCACTTTTATTACACAACACAATGCCACAGTTTCAAGTTTTGAGGGAGAGTGCAAATTGGCATGCTGACTGCAGGAATGTCCACCAGAGCTGTTGCCAGAGAATTGAATGTTAATTGCTCTACCATAAGCCGTCACTAACGTCATTTTAGAGAATTTGGCAGTACGTCCAACTGGCCTCACAACTGCGGACCATGTGTATGGCGTCATGTGTGCGAGTTGTTTGCTGATGTCAACGTTGTGAACAGAGTGCCCCATGGTGGCTGTGGGGTTATGGTATGGGCAGGCATAAGCAGTGAACAACGAACACAATTCCATTTTATCGATGGCAATTTAAATTCACAGAAATACCGTGATGAGATCCTGAGGCCCATTGTGAGGCCTGTTTTTTTTAAAGGTATCTGTGACCAACAGATGCATATCTGTATTCCCAGTCATGTGAAATCCATAGGTTAGAGCCTAATTTATTTATTTTGATTGACCAATTTCCTTATATGAACTGTAACTCAGTAAAATCTTTGAAATTGTTGCATGTTGCGTTTTTTATTGTTGTTTAGTATATGCCCAGCGTTTGCATCAAATTGTATGTCTGGACTTGACAGGAATAGTAGCAGAAAGTGAATGTTGAACTGTTGTTGAACACATATCCACTAAACACGTTGGATTACATCATGAACAAGTCGGACTGCTGAATTTATTACGCAGAACTGATGCAATGATGCTGTCGGTCGGATCGAGGCGTAAGAAGAACTCCTACCAATGTTTTCACCTTGCTGTTCATGATGTGAATGAAGAACTCCTACCAATGTTTTCACCTCGCTGTTCATGATGTGTCTGAAGAACTCCTACCAATGTTTTCACCATGCTGTTCATGATGTGAATGAAGAACTCCTACCAATGTTTTCACCTTGCTGTTCATGATGTGAATGAAGAACTCCTACCAATGTTTTCACCTTGCTGTTCATGATGTGTACTAACGAGTGACCTGTAGCCCTATCATTCCACAGAGATTGATTTTCCAGGAATAACTTTTGCCTCTCTGTCTCTTCCACCCCCTCTCACTCTTCCCCCCCTCTTCCTCCCTCTCTTGTTGTCTCTCTCCCCCCCCCTCTCACTCCCCCCCTTCCTTCCTCCCTCCCTCCCTCCCTCTCTTGTTGTTTCTGCCAGACAGTTCCTGTGTTCAACCTACCAACAGTATGATGGATGACGTTAGCCTCTCTCTTTCTCTCTCTCTCTCTCCACCCCCTCTCTCTTCACCCCCTCTCTCTTCATCCCTTTCTCTCTTCACCCCCTTCTATTGTTGTCTCAGACAGTTCCTGTGTTCAACCTGGCAACAGTAAGATGGTTGTCTTCAGGAGAGAGTGTACTGTGTGTGATGGTAGACTGTACTAACTGAGATGTACTTCAACCTGGCACTATAAGATGGATGGCTTCAGAAGAGCGTGTGATGTGTGTGCTGGTAGACTGTGCTAACTGAGATGTACCAACTGAGATGTACTTCAACCTGGCACTATAAGATGGTTGTCTTCAGGAGAGAGTGTAATGTGTGTGATGGTAGACTGTACTATCTGAGATGTACTTCAACCTGGCACTATAAGATGGATGGCTTCAGAAGAGAGTGTAATGTGTGTGATGGTAGACTGTACTATCTGAGATGTACTTCAACCTGCCCACAGTGGATGCGTCTCAAATGACACCCAATTCCCTCTATAGTGAACTACTGTTTACCAGAGCTGTACAGGCCCATTTTGGACAGCCAGTCTCTCCAAGGCCTATCTGGTCACAGCAGCCTTGTCCTGTCGCCCACCACACCTGATAAACGTCCTGGGAATATGACCCCTGAACCCTAGGGTCCCCAGCTGGTCCCCTGGCCTTCTGTTGAAGGCCACCCAGCCACTAAGCCAGAGATAGAATGTCACTGTGTACAGTAACTCATGTTGTTACATGTACAATTTACATCTAAGAAGTGCTGCTATGTACAAGAATAATTAGTAATTAAGAGCTTTTCCTTGTCCGGGTCACAAGGTTGGGGAAAAACTCAGGGGTAGATGGAGTCAGGGGTAGATGGAGTCAGGGGTAGATGGAGTCAGGGGCAGATGGAGTCAGGGGTAGATGAAGTCAGGGGTAGATGAAGTCAGGGGTAGATGAAGTCAGGGGTAGATGGAGTCAGGGGTAGATGGAGTCAGGGGCAGATGAAGTCAGGGGTAGATGGAGTCAGGGGTAGATGAAGTCAGGGGTAGATGAAGTCAGGGGTAGATGGAGTCAGGGGCAGATGAAGTCAGGGGTAGATGGAGTCAGGGGCAGATGAAGTCAGGGGTAGATGGAGTCAGGGGTAGATGAAGTCAGGGGTAGATGGAGTCAGGGGTAGATGGAGTCAGGGGCAGAAGAAGTCAGGGGTAGATGGACTCAGGGGTAGATGGAGTCAGGGGTAGATGGAGTCAGGGGTAGATGGAGTCAGGGGTAGATGGAGTCAGGGGTAGATGAAGTCAGGGGTAGATGGAGTCGGGGTAGATGGAGTCAGGGGTAGAAGGAGTCAGGGGTAGATGGAGTCAGCGGTGACCTATGGGGTTTTCCTCTTGGAGCCACACACTTGTGTCCACATGTCTGTGTTTCTGTCACTGAGGCTGTCAACACATGGCCTTGTCTGCCTCCCCCGCACCTTCCCCTGCCACACCTCCGACCCCAGCCAGTCTGTCCCCGTGCCCAGAGCGTCAGCGAGACTGCTCCGTCTCGGTGGCACCTCCAGTATCGGTCCACTGGGCCACCAGTCAGGCCTGTCTGGAAGATAGTGGCAAGTGGCCAGAGTTGGAGATAGTGGTCCGGTCTTTTCCACTGCTTTTCCACCAACCACCCATCCTGTTGACCTCGTGGACACAGCTGGTCATACGTGTTGATACCTGGAACAGGCTGAGACAAAACAAGGGGACACTTTGTATAGGATTTACTCCTCTATCTCACAGACTGCTCCTGTTATCACGCTGCCCTCTTAGTAGCTCCTCACTAGAATGTGTGCCAGTTCTTCTCTCTGCTGCACAGACTCCGTTTTAACCCTTGTAGACAGACAACAAAATGTCTCTAAAACAGACCTGAACGAATGTCAAGGTGTCTTCCTACCAGGTACAAATTCGGATCGACATGATGACCAAAAACCCAATTATTTTCTTAAATATCATCATCAGCAGACAAAACGTAAGAACCATGAGCCTCACCTCTAAACCCATCTGCTGAGTAACGATCCATCAAGACAAGTCCCTGATTATGGATCCATTGAGATAATTTGAGATCCATTGAGATCCATTGGGATCCTTTGAGATAATTTGAGATCCATTGAGATCCATTGAGATCATTTGAGATCCTTTGAGATCCATTGAGATCCTTTGAGATCCATTGAGATCCATTGAGATCCATTGAGATCCATTGAGATCATTTGAGATCCTTTGAGATCTATTGAGATCCATTGAGATCATTTGAGGTCATTTGAGATCATTTCATGTCACCCAATTTCGATATGATTGCTTCCTCTTCTCTAAAGATGAAAATCGTTTCCAAATACGACCATTTTGTTCCCATGATTGTCCTTATTTGACTTGTCCTTGTGTGAGTAAGCGGGGCCCGGTCGCTGGGGGAGTATTGGAGCAGGGCCGTCCCAGCTGTTTCTGTTATTTGTTCATCTGGTCCTCTGATGGATCCAGGCACCAGACTCCATACGTACTCCAGGCCCCAGCCCCAGACTCAGCCTCCTGTAGCTAAGGCTGAGAGGCTATGTTCAGGAGGAGACCACAACATTACCAGGGTGCTCTGATCTCTGCTGTTGTACGATCAGCATTTTGCATACATCCTCATTAAAACCCCTTTAGTAATCAGTTGTTGCATCGCCGAAGGGGAGATCCAACTAAAGTAACGCTGAAAATATTCTGAATGAACTAGAGAATAATTCAATGCCCAAATGTAGTGCTGTGTCATCAAACACCCATTGGCCAGAATGACAGTTGTCTTTATATGCAATTCATTTTGAAGAAGAAGAAAAAAAAGGAATTGAAAATAGTTTTCAATGTGGCTGACACTGTCCTACAGTACCCTGACTAAAATGGTAGACCAATCTAGTCCAAAAGGCTTCATGAGACTATTTAAGTTTGTCCCACTGTTAACCTTGTTTTACCGTATCTTCTCCATCTCTGTATCCTGTTTGTTGCCCTACAGAACAGAATAGAAAAGACCAGAGCAGAGAAGAGAAGCGCAGAACAGAGAAGAGCAGAACCGAACAGAGCGGAACCGAACAGAGAAGAGCAGAACAGAACAGAGCAGAACAGAACAGAACGGAACCGAACAGAGCAGAGAAGAGCAGAACCGAACAGAGCGGAACCGAACAGAGAAGAGCAGAACAGAGCAGAACAGGGCAGAACAGAACAGAGCAGAGAAGAGCAGAACAGAGAAGAGCAGAACAGAACAGAACGGAACCGAACAGAGGAGAGAAGAGCAGAGCAGAACAGAACAGAGAAGAGCAGAACAGAGCGGAGAAGAGCAGAACAGAACAGAACAGAGAAGAGCAGAACAGAACAGAACGGAACCGAACAGAGCAGAGAAGAGCAGAACCGAACAGAGCGGAACCGAACAGAGAAGAGCAGAACAGAGCAGAACAGGGCAGAACAGAACAGAGCAGAGAAGAGCAGAACAGAGAAGAGCAGAACAGAACAGAACGGAACCGAACAGAGCAGAGAAGAGCAGAGCAGAACAGAACAGAGAAGAGCAGAACAGAGCGGAGAAGAGCAGAACAGAACAGAACAGTGCCCTCCTGCCTCACTTTATGCACAGAAGACCTCCTCTTCAGAACAAAGTTGACTACAAATACAACGTTGCCCGTGTCTTTACAACTGATACAAACAAGCAAAGTATAAAAATATGTTTCAAATGAGAACCGAGACGACTGCATTAAAATACAAACAGAAGGTTAGAGATCTATTTCAATCGTAATTGAAATACATTTCATGTTCAATAAATTGAGTTCTATTTTGCTACTGTCTTTCATTTGTCGCAATATATTTAATGATGTGTAGCCTAACGTGCGCAATGATGTGCATTTTTATTGGGTAAGCATTAGAATAAGCCGCCTTAATATTTGCAGCCGTAGGTGGTAATATCTCTCTAGGAGCTGATCCGTCGTCAGTATTGTGAAATAATTCTAAGGTGAAGGGAAGGTTTGAATGGAGAAAACTGACCTGAGATCTGCGCTGACTTAATTTTTTATGTCCTCCAACGACGCACTTACAGTAGTGACACTTCTTTCTGCGTGGTGTTTCTGGGGGAAACATCTAAAGATGCACTTAGCTGTTCCCCGAGTGATCCGAGGCAGGCTTTAGATTAACAGCTTTCAAGTGCAACGTTAATGACGATGGTTTTGGGAAACAGCTCAGAGAATTAACAATGCTCCTATGAAGGTTCTCACGATGAACTAAGCTTTAAGATGCTTTTGGGAAACCAGGCCCAGAGCAAGGTTAGCTGAGATTCCTGTTCCTCTCTAATGATGTGTGATGAAAACTGTCTTCATCACAAATGACACCCTATTACCTCTATAGGGCTCTAGGTTTGACCAGGGCCCATAGGGGCGGTGTAGGGAATATGGGGCCACTTGGGATACAGACCTGCTTGGCTTCATATCATCCCCACCATCACCATCCCCACCATCACCACCATCACCACAACCATCAACATCACCACCATCACCACCACCGCCATCACCACAATCACCATCCCCACCATCACCATCCCCACCATCACCATCACCACCATCCCCACCATCACCACCACCGCCATCACCACAACCCCCATTACCACCATCCCCACCATCCCCACCATCACCACCACCACCATCACCACCATCACCACCACCATCACCACCACCACCATCACCATCCCCACCACCACCATCCCCACCATCACCATCCCCACCATCACCACCACCACTATTACAATTACCATCACCACCATCACCACCACCACTACTACCACCACCACCATCATCACTACCACCACCACCATCACCACAACAACCACCACCATCACCACAACCATCATCACTACCACCACCACCATCACCATCACCACAACAACCACCACCATCACCACAACAACCACCATCCTCACCACCACGTCAGACAGTCCACCCTCAACAGAGATACAGTTCCCCTTAGACAGACCACTCTCAACAGAGATACAGTTCCCCTTAGACAGTCCACCCTCAACAGAGATACAGTTCCCCTTAGACAGACCACTCTCAGCAGAGATACAGTTCCCCTTAGACAGACCACCCTCAACAGAGATACAGTTCCCCTTAGACAGACCACCCTCAACAGAGATACAGTTCCCCTTAGACAGACCACCCTCAACAGAGATACAGTTCCCCTTAGACAGACCACCCCCAGCAGAGATACAGTTCCCCTTAGACAGACCACCCTCAACAGAGATACAGTTCCCCTTAGACAGACCACCCTCAACAGAGATACAGTTCCCTTTAGACAGACCACCCTCAACAGAGATACAGTTCCCCTTAGACAGACCACCCTCAGCAGAGATACAGTTCCCCTTAGACAGACCACTCTCAGCAGAGATACAGTTCCCTTTAGACAGACCACCCTCAACAGAGATACAGTTCCCCTTAGACAGACCACCCTCAGCAGAGATACAGTTCCCTTTAGACAGACCACCCTCAACAGAGATACAGTTCCCCTTAGACAGACCACCCTCAGCAGAGATACAGTTCCCCTTAGACAGACCACTCTCAGCAGAGATACAGTTCCCCTTAGACAGACCACCCTCAACAGAGATACAGTTCCCCTTAGACAGACCACTCTCAGCAGAGATACAGTTCCCCTTAGACAGTCCACCCTCAACAGAGATACAGTTCCCTTTAGACAGACCACCCTCAACAGAGATACAGTTCCCCTTAGACAGTCCACCCTCAGCAGAGATACAGTTCCCCTTAGACAGACCACCCTCAACAGAGATACAGTTCCCCTTAGACAGACCACCCTCAACAGAGATACAGTTCCCCTTAGACAGACCACCCTCAACAGAGATACAGTTCCCCTTAGACAGACCACCCTCAACAGAGATACAGTTCCCCTTAGACAGACCACCCCCAGCAGAGATACAGCTCTCTGCCTCCCTGCCAAGCTGTGTCCCTGGCATCACTTGCCTCGCTTCTTAACCATGAACAACCGAGAAAAACAATCGCAATAAACTCTGCCCTGTCTGCCTCCCTGTTGCCTCCGATGGGACTGAACAGAACTGGACTGTCCATGTTGGTGAAGTTTTTGAAGGCTGAAATGGGCCACAGATGCTAAATAAACTAAGTGGGAACTAGGGGAAAGGTGGTGTGTGTGTGTGTGTGTGAGTATGTGTGTGTGTGTGTGTGTGTGTGTGTGTGTGTGTGTGTGTGTGTGTGTGTGTGTGTGTGTGTGTGTGTGTGTGTGTGTGTGTGTGTGTGTGTGTGTGTGTGTGTGTGTGAAAGGTGGTTGTTTCTGACTGAGGCAGTACACATTGATCTGATTCATACACAAGGTCTGCTTTGATTACTGCCACGTTTAATCAGCAACATCAGTCATCCATGTTGTTAACATATGATTGTTTACACCAAATCAAGGTTGGGTGGGCTGACTATTGTAGTGTTAGTGATTGTAGCTCCGCTTCTCTTCCTACTTCCAATACACTATTTTCATTGAGATCTTTCCAATGAGGCCTTCAAATGAGAGCAACAATGTGCTGCTTTATGTGGGATAATGTATGTTTTATAATATAACGTTAATCAAATCGTTACCAAATGTTTTCCTAGAAAGTCAAGAGGCTGATACAACCCCACATGGCTGGTGACAGAGTCTACTCCAGTTCATGTTGGACTGCTCACGTGTTCTATCTAAATCCTTTTCCAGAGTGGTTTTCCATACCACCCAGGCCCTGTGCGTCCCTTACTGATTTCCTCTGGTGAAAAATAGCTGCTACGGTACCTGGGACAGAAAGAAGGGTTACGTCCCAGAATGTGTGTGTGTGTTACGTCCCAGAATGTGTGTGTGTGTTACGTCCCAGAATGTGTGTGTGTGTTACGTCCCAGAATGATCTGCTTGGCCCAAATGCAATTTTAGAAGGAGACAGGGAGGTGTGTGCTGATTCAGGGGATGCAGTGCAGGAGGTGGATGTTCCCATTAAAGTAGCAATCAGCAGTTGAAACAATAACAAAGCACATCCCGCCACTGTTTAGGTAAAAAGCTGAGGGATGGGACTGGAGAAGTAGAACCACTCTCAAATTCATAGACAGAGCTATGCACTGACCATCCACGATAACAAAATTATAGTTTTAACCATGTTTGGAGGCTAAATAGAGTTTGTTTACAATTAAGTAAAACAAGCTTATATTTTTGGTTCTCATGTAGTGTGACAGTTGAACTAAACTCATGAGGCATTTATAAGTTATATTTTTCAAGAATCAATGGGTAAATATTATTAATTTCTAAGTCCAAAATTGGATGTACCAACTGCAGATTTCCCCTTTAAGAGCTGCTGCTGCTCTGAGAGGTGAGGAGGGTTGGAGTATCACCTCTGTCTCTCTCTCTCTTCCTTTCTCTATTTTTGTCTCCTCACTTGCAGTCACTTCCCTCCCTCCCTCCCTCCCTCCCTCCCTCCCTCCCTCCCTCCCTCCCTCCCTCCCTCCCTCCCTCCCTCCCTCCCTCCCTCCCTCCCTCCCTCCCCAAAGTGGCCTTTATCTGCCTGTTCCACTAGACCAGAGGTGCCATCCATTCATCCCTGGTTATCAGAGGGACTTGTGTTGAACATGATATAAGTGCTCTGCTACTGCTGTTCTCAGGAGGCTGGTGTGGCTTGGGAGGCTGGTGAGGCGGGTGAAGCTGGGGTGACTGGTGAGGCTGGTGCGTCTGGTGAGGCTGGTGAGGCTGAGGCGGCTGGTGAGACTGGTGATTCTGGGGAGGCTGGTGAGGCTGGTGAAGCTGGTGAGACTGGTGAGGCTGGTGAGGCTGGTGAAGCTGGTGAGGCTGAGGCGGCTGGTGAGGCTGGGGAGACTGGTGAGGCTGGTGAAGCTGGTGAGTCTGGTGAGGCTGGTGAAGCTGGGGCGGCTGGGGAGCCTGGTGAGGCGGGGGAGATTTGAGCGGCTGGGGAGGATGGGGAGGCTAGTGAGACTGGGGAGGCTAGTGAGGCTGGGGAGGCTGTTCAAAGATCCTACGTTATCAGCAATAGAAGACTATCTAGCTCACCCAGTCTGGTTCTGGAGTAGAGCTCTGAATGGAGGCCTGCTAGTGGAAATACAGTGTGTGTGTGTGTGTGTGTGTGTGTGTGTGTGTGTGTGTGTGTGTGTGTGTGTGTGTGTGTGTGTGTGTGTGTGAGACACTGCAGTTTGTGCAATACTGACTCCAATAACAATACAATGGTAAACAGAGTTTTGTTTCCACCTCTCTACAGCTACAGCCGTGAACACAAACACAGAACACAACTAGATGGTCCTTGTAACTGAAGTACATTGGGATGGGACTTGCTTTAACTCTTTAAAATATATATATTTTTTGTGGTAGAAGTTTAAAAAGTTTTACCTTACTATTTAAAGCAAAGCAGTTTTAAGTACAGTATGTGGACACCTCTTCAAATTAGTGCATACGGCTGTTTCAGCCAGACCCGTTGCTGACAGGTGAATAACATCAAGCACACAGCCATGTAATCTCCATAGACAAACATTGGCAGTAGAATGGCCTTACTGAAGAGCTAGTATTGGTAGTGTCTACAGTAGTAATGGTAGTGACTGGTTATAGTTATAGTAGTGGTAGTGTCTCCAGTAGTAATGGTAGTGACTGGTTATAGTAGTGGTAGTGTCTCCAGTAGTAATGGTAGTGACTGGTTATAGTAGTGGTAGTGTCTCCAGTAGTAATGGTAGTGACTGGTTATAGTAGTGGTAGTGTCTCCAGTAGTAATGGTAGTGACTGGTTATAGTAGTGGTAGTGTCTCCAGTAGTAATGCTGGTGACTGGTTATAGTTATAGTAGTGGTAGTGACTGGTTATAGTTATAGTAGTGGTAGTGTCTCCAGTAGTAATGGTAGTGACTGGTTATAGTTATAGTAGTGGTAGTGTCTACAGTAGTAATGGTAGTGAATGGTTATAGTTATAGTAGTGGTAGTGTCTACAGTAGTAATGGTGGTGACTGGTTATAGTAGTGGTAGTGGTAGTGTCTACAGTAGTAATGGTAGTGACTGGTTATAGTAGTGGTAGTGTCTCCAGTAGTAATGGTGGTGACTGGTTATAGTAGTGGTAGTGTCTACAGTAGTAATGGTAGTGACTGGTTATAGTAGTGGTAGTGTCTCCAGTAGTAATGGTGGTGACTGGTTATAGTTATAGTAGTGGTAGTGTCTACAGTAGTAATGGTAGTGACTGGTTATAGTTATAGTAGTGGTAGTGTATCCAGTAGTAATAGTAGTGACTGGTAATAGTTATAGTAGTGGTAGTGACTGGTTATAGTTATAGTAGTGTTAGTGTCTCCAGTAGTAATGGTGGGGACTGGTTATAGTTATAGTAGTGGTAGTGTCTACAGTAGTAATGGTGGTGACTGGTTATAGTAGTGGTAGTGGTAGTGTCTACAGTAGTAATGGTAGTGACTGGTTATAGTAGTGGTAGTGTCTACAGTAGTAATGGTAGTGACTGGTTATAGTAGTGGTAGTGTCTCCAGTAGTAATGGTGGTGACTGGTTATAGTTATAGTAGTGGTAGTGTCTACAGTAGTAATGGTAGTGACTGGTTATAGTTATAGTAGTGGTAGTGTATCCAGTAGTAATAGTAGTGACTGGTAATAGTTATAGTAGTGGTAGTGACTGGTTATAGTTATAGTAGTGTTAGTGTCTCCAGTAGTAATGGTGGGGACTGGTTATAGTTATAGTAGTGGTAGTGTCTACAGTAGTAATGGTGGTGACTGGTTATAGTAGTGGTAGTGGTAGTGTCTGCAGTAGTAATGGTAGTGACTGGTTATAGTTATAGTAGTGGTAGTGTCTACAGTAGTAATGGTAGTGACTGGTTATAGTAGTGGTAGTGTCTCCAGTAGTAATGGTGGGGACTGGTTATAGTTATAGTAGTGGTAGTGTCTACAGTAGTAATGGTGGTGACTGGTTATAGTAGTGGTAGTGTCTACAGTAGTAATGGTAGTGACTGGTTATAGTAGTGGTAGTGTCTACAGTAGTAATGGTGGTGACTGGTTATAGTAGTGGTAGTGTCTACAGTAGTAATGGTGGTGACTGGTTATAGTTATAGTAGTGGTAGTGTCTACAGTAGTAATGGTGGGGACTGGTTATAGTTATAGTAGTGGTAGTGTCTACAGTAGTAATGGTAGTGACTGGTTATAGGTATAGTAGTGGTAGTGTCTCCAGTAGTAATGGTGGGGACTGGTTATAGGTATAGTAGTGGTAGTGTCTACAGTAGTAATGGTGGTGACTGGTTATAGTAGTGGTAGTGTCTACAGTAGTAATGGTAGTGACTGGTTATAGTAGTGTTAGTGTCTACAGTAGTAATGGTGGGGACTGGTTATAGTAGTGTTAGTGTCTCCAGTAGTAATGGTGGGGACTGGTTATAGTTATAGTAGTGGTAGTGTCTACAGTAGTAATGGTGGGGACTGGTTATAGTTATAGTAGTGGTAGTGTCTACAGTAGTAATGGTAGTGACTGGTTATAGTTATAGTAGTGGTAGTGTCTATAGTAGTAATGGTGGGGACTGGTTATAGTAGTGGTAGTGGTAGTGACTGGTTATAGTAGTGGTAGTGTCTACAGTAGTAATGGTAGTGACTGGTTATAGTAGTGGTAGTGTCTACAGTAGTAATGGTAGTGACTGGTTATAGTAGTGGTAGTGACTGGTTATAGTAGTGGTAGTGGTAGTGACTGGTTATAGTAGTGGTAGTGACTGGTTATAGTAGTGGTAGTGGTAGTGACTGGTTATAGTAGTGGTAGTGACTGGTTATAGTTATAGTAGTGGTAGTGTCTCCAGTAGTAATGGTGGTGACTGGTTATAGTAGTGGTAGTGACTGGTTATAGTAGTGGTAGTGACTGGTTATAGTTATAGTAGTGGTAGTGTCTCCAGTAGTAATGGTGGTGACTGGTTATAGTTATAGTAGTGGTAGTGACTGGTTATAGTAGTGGTAGTGTCTACAGTAGTAATGGTGGGGACTGGTTATAGTTATAGTAGTGGTAGTGACTGGTTATAGTAGTGGTAGTGACTGGTTATAGTTATAGTAGTGGTAGTGTCTCCAGTAGTAATGGTGGGGACTGGTTATAGTTATAGTAGTGGTAGTGTCTCCAGTAGTAATGGTAGTGACTGGTTATAGTTATAGTAGTGGTAGTGTCTCCAGTAGTAATGGTAGTGACTGGTTATAGTTATAGTAGTGGTAGTGTCTACAGTAGTAATGGTGGTGACTGGTTATAGTTATAGTAGTGGTAGTGTCTACAGTAGTAATGGTAGTGACTGGTTATAGTTATAGTAGTGGTAGTGTCTACAGTAGTAATGGTGGTGACTGGTTATAGTAGTGGTAGTGGTAGTGTCTACAGTAGTAATGGTAGTGACTGGTTATAGTAGTGGTAGTGTCTCCAGTAGTAATGGTGGTGACTGGTTATAGTTATAGTAGTGGTAGTGTCTACAGTAGTAATGGTAGTGACTGGTTATAGTTATAGTAGTGGTAGTGTATCCAGTAGTAATAGTAGTGACTGGTAATAGTTATAGTAGTGGTAGTGACTGGTTATAGTTATAGTAGTGTTAGTGTCTCCAGTAGTAATGGTGGGGACTGGTTATAGTTATAGTAGTGGTAGTGTCTACAGTAGTAATGGTGGGGACTGGTTATAGTAGTGGTAGTGTCTACAGTAGTAATGGTAGTGACTGGTTATAGTTATAGTAGTGGTAGTGTCTATAGTAGTAATGGTGGGGACTGGTTATAGTAGTGGTAGTGGTAGTGACTGGTTATAGTAGTGGTAGTGTCTACAGTAGTAATGGTAGTGACTGGTTATAGTAGTGGTAGTGTCTACAGTAGTAATGGTAGTGACTGGTTATAGTAGTGGTAGTGGTAGTGACTGGTTATAGTAGTGGTAGTGGTAGTGACTGGTTATAGTAGTGGTAGTGACTGGTTATAGTTATAGTAGTGGTAGTGTCTCCAGTAGTAATGGTGGTGACTGGTTATAGTAGTGGTAGTGACTGGTTATAGTAGTGGTAGTGACTGGTTATAGTTATAGTAGTGGTAGTGTCTCCAGTAGTAATGGTGGTGACTGGTTATAGTTATAGTAGTGGTAGTGACTGGTTATAGTAGTGGTAGTGTCTACAGTAGTAATGGTGGGGACTGGTTATGGTTATAGTAGTGGTAGTGACTGGTTATAGTAGTGGTAGTGACTGGTTATAGTTATAGTAGTGGTAGTGTCTCCAGTAGGAATGGTGGGGACTGGTTATAGTTATAGTAGTGGTAGTGTCTCCAGTAGTAATGGTAGTGACTGGTTATAGTTATAGTAGTGGTAGTGTCTCCAGTAGTAATGGTAGTGACTGGTTATAGTTATAGTAGTGGTAGTGTCTACAGTAGTAATGGTGGTGACTGGTTATAGTTATAGTAGTGGTAGTGTCTACAGTAGTAATGGTGGTGACTGGTTATAGTTATAGTAGTGGTAGTGTCTACAGTAGTAATGGTAGTGACTGGTTATAGTTATAGTAGTGGTAGTGTCTACAGTAGTAATGGTGGTGACTGGTTATAGTTATAGTAGTGGTGGTGTCTACAGTAGTAATGGTGGTGACTGGTTATAGTTATAGTAGTGGTAGTGTCTCCAGTAGTAATGGTAGTGACTGGTTATAGTTATAGTAGTGGAAGTGTCTACAGTAGTAATGGTAGTGACTGGTTATAGTTATAGTAGTGGTAGTGTCTCCAGTAGTAATAGTAGTGACTGGTTATAGTAGTGGTAGTGTCTCCAGTAGTAATGGTGGGGACTGGTTATAGTTATAGTAGTGGTAGTGACTGGTTATAGTTATAGTAGTGGTAGTGTCTCCAGTAGTAATGGTGGGGACTGGTTATAGTAGTGGTAGTGACTGGTTATAGTTATAGTAGTGGTCGTTTCTACAGTAGTAATGGTAGTGACTGGTTATAGTAGTGGTAGTGTCTACAGTAGTAATGGTAGTGACTGGTTATAGTAGTGGTAGTGTCTCCAGTAGTAATGGTAGTGACTGGTTATAGTAGTGGTAGTGTCTACAGTAGTAATGGTGGTGACTGGTTATAGTAGTGTTAGTGTCTCCAGTAGTAATGGTGGTGACTGGTTATAGTTATAGTAGTGTCTACAGTAGTAATGGTGGTGACTGGTTATAGTTATAGTAGTGGTAGTGTCTACAGTAGTAATGGTAGTGACTGGTTATAGTAGTGGTAGTGTCTACAGTAGTAATGGTGGTGACTGGTTATAGTTATAGTAGTGGTAGTGTCTACAGTAGTAATGGTGGTGACTGGTTATAGTTATAGTAGTGGTAGTGTCTCCAGTAGTAATAGTAGTGACTGGTTATAGTAGTGGTAGTGACTGTTATA